>NC_084637.1:35317929-35427929 GCF_033978795.1 Nerophis ophidion
CTGTCACATAGAGGATCTTTGACTAGTGTTTATACAGTCAGGAGGAGAGTGTTCCTGTCACATAGAGGATCTTTGACTAGTGTTTATACAGTCAGGAGGAGAGTGTTCCTGTCACATAGAGGATCTTTGACTAGTGTTTCTACAGTCAGGAGGAGAGTGTTCCTGTCACATAGAGGATCTTTGACTAGTGTTTATACAGTCAGGAGGAGAGTGTTCCTGTCACATAGAGGATCTTTGACTAGTGTTTATACAGTCAGGAGGAGAGTGTTCCTGTCACATAGAGGATCTTTGACTAGTGTTTATACAGTCAGGAGGAGAGTGTTCCTGTCACATAGAGGATCTTTGACTAGTGTTTATACAGTCAGGAGGAGAGTGTTCCTGTCACATAGAGGATCTTTGACTAGTGTTTATACAGTCAGGAGGAGAGTGTTCCTGTCACATAGAGGATCTTTGACTAGTGTTTATACAGTCAGGAGGAGAGTGTTCCTGTCACATAGAGGATCTTTGACTAGTGTTAATACAGTCAGGAGGAGAGTGTTCCTGTCACATAGAGGATCTTTGACTAGTGTTTATACAGTCAGGAGGAGAGTGTTCCTGTCACATAGAGGATCTTTGACTGGTAACATGTTTGGGGGGTCAGCCTCCCTTCTACAGCCGAGACGTGGGTGAGATGTACGACGCCATCCTGCACAAGACTCTTGTACTTCCTGCAGGGAAGTCTGAGGCCGTCTGCTCGCTGCTGGAGGCACTTTTGCACAAGGACCCACACAGACGACTGGGAGCCATCGCTGACTTTGTAAGTTCCAATAAATGTCCTCTACTTTGGAAGTTCCAATAATTGTCCTCTACTTTATAAGTTCCAGTAATTGTCTTCTACTTTGTAAGTTCCAGTAATTGTCTTCTACTTTGTAAGTTCCACTAAATGTCCTCTACTTTGTAAGTTCCACTAAATGTCCTCTACTTTGTAAGTTCCACTAAATGTCCTCTACTTTGTAAGTTCCAGTAATTGTCCTCTACTTTGTAAGTTCCACTAAATGTCCTCTACTTTGTAAGTTCCAGTAATTGTCCTCTACTTTGTAAGTTCCACTAAATGTCCTCTACTTTGTAAGTTCCAGTAATTGTCCTCTACTTTGTAAGTTCCACTAAATGTCCTCTACTTTGTAAGTTCCAGTAATTGTCCTCTACTTTGTAAGTTCCAGTAATTGTCCTCTACTTTGTAAGTTCCAGTAATTGTCCTCTACTTTGTAAGTTCCACTAAATGTCCTCTACTTTGTAAGTTCCAGTAATTGTCTTCTACTTTGTAAGTTCCACTAAATGTCCTCTACTTTGTAAGTTCCAGTAATTGTCCTCTAATTTGTAAGTTCCAGTAATTGTCCTCTACTTTGTAAGTTCCACTAAATGTCCTCTACTTTGTAAGTTCCAGTAATTGTCCTCTACTTTGTAAGTTCCAGTAATTGTCCTCTACTTTATAAGTTCCAGTAATTGTCCTCTACTTTATAAGTTCCAGTAATTGTCCTCTACTTTGTAAGTTCCAGTAATTGTCCTCTACTTTGTAAGTTCCACTAAATGTCCTCTACTTTGTAAGTTCCAGTAATTGTCCTCTACTTTATAAGTCCCACTAAATGTCCTCTACTTTGTAAGTTCCAGTAATTGTCCTCTACTTTATAAGTTCCACTAAATGTCCTCTACTTTGTAAGTTCCACTAAATGTCCTCTACTTTGTAAGTTCCAGTAATTGTCTTCTACTTTGTAAGTTCCAGTAATTGTCCTCTACTTTGTAAGTTCCAGTAATTGTCCTCTACTTTGTAAGTTCCAGTAATTGTCCTCTACTTTATAAGTTCCACTAAATGTCCTCTACTTTGTAAGTTCCACTAAATGTCCTCTACTTTGTAAGTTCCAGTAATTGTCCTCTACTTTATAAGTTCCAGTAATTGTCCTCTACTTTGTAAGTTCCAGTAATTGTCCTCTACTTTGTAAGTTCCACTAAATGTCCTCTACTTTGTAAGTTCCAGTAATTGTCCTCTACTTTATAAGTTCCACTAAATTGTCCTCTACTTTGTAAGTTCCAGTAATTGTCCTCTACTTTATAAGTTCCACTAAATGTCCTCTACTTTGTAAGTTCCACTAAATGTCCTCTACTTTGTAAGTTCCAGTAATTGTCTTCTACTTTGTAAGTTCCACTAAATGTCCTCTACTTTATAAGTTCCAGTAATTGTCCTCTACTTTGTAAGTTCCAGTAATTGTCCTCTACTTTGTAAGTTCCAGTAATTGTCCTCTACTTTATAAGTTCCACTAAATGTCCTCTACTTTGTAAGTTCCACTAAATGTCCTCTACTTTGTAAGTTCCAGTAATTGTCCTCTACTTTATAAGTTCCAGTAATTGACCTCTACTTTGTAAGTTCCACTAAATGTCCTCTACTTTATAAGTTCCAGTAATTGTCCTCTAATTTGTAAGTTCCACTAAATGTCCTCTATGTTATAAGTTCCAGTAATTGTCCTCTAATTTGTAAGTTCCACTAAATGTCCTCTACTTTGTAAGTTACAGTAATTGTCCTCTACTTTATAAGTTCCACTAAATGTCCTCTACTTTGTAAATTCCAGTAATTGTCTTCTACTTTGTAAGTTCCAGTAATTGTCTTCTACTTTGTAAGTTCCAGTAATTGTCCTCTACTTTATAAGTTCCACTAAATGTCCTCTACTTTGTAAATTCCAGTAATTGTCTTCTACTTTATAAGTTCCACTAAATGTCCTCTACTTTGTAAGTTCCACTAAATGTCCTCTACTTTGTAAGTTCCACTAAATGTCCTCTACTTTGTAAGTTCCAGTAATTGTCCTCTACTTTGTAAATTCCAGTAATTGTCCTCTACTTTGTAAATTCCAGTAATTGTCCTCTACTTTGTAAGTTCCAGTAATTGTCCTCTACTTTATAAGTTCCACTAAATGTCCTCTACTTTGTAAATTCCAGTAATTGTCTTCTACTTTATAAGTTCCACTAAATGTCCTCTACTTTGTAAGTTCCACTAAATGTCCTCTACTTTATAAGTTCCAGTAATTGTCCTCTACTTTGTAAGTTCCAGTAATTGTCCTCTACTTTATAAGTTCCAGTAATTGTCCTCTACTGTCACAGCTGGAAGTCAAGAATCATCCTTTCTTCTCTGCCATCAACTGGGATGACATTTTCCACAAGAGAATTCCTCCGCCTTACAACCCAAACGTGGTGAAGATCTACTTTTTTTTACTACTCCCTTATATCTACTCTAATAGATTTAGTGTAATATTGATTATATATTTAGTGTAATAATAATAATTTATTTAGTGTAATATTATTTATTTAGTGTAATAATAATAATTTATTTAGTGTAATATTGATTATTTATTTAGTGTAATAATAATGATGCATTTAGTGTAACATTATATATTTACTCTTACAATAATGATATATTTAGTGTAATATTGGTTATATATTTACTGTAATAATTATTGATTTAGTGTAATAATTATATATTTAGTGTAATATTGATTATGTTTTAGTGTAATAATAATGATATATTTAGTGTAATAATAATGATATATTTAGTGTAATATTGATCATGTATTGATTAGGTTAATAATGATATATTTAGTGTAAGATTATGTTTTAGTGTAATAATAATGATATATTTAGTGTAATAATAATGATATGTTTAGTGTAATATTATGTACTTAGTCTAATAATAATGATGTATTTAGTGTAACATTAATTATATATTTACTCTAATAATAATGATATATTTAGTGTAATATTGGTTATATGTTTAATGTAATAATAATGATATATTTCATGTAATATTGATTGTATATTTAGTGTAATAATGATATATTTAGTGTATTATTAATGATATATTTAGTATAATAATAATGATATATTTAGTGTATTATTGATGATATATTAAGTGTAATAATAATGATATATTTTGTGTCTTGATATATTTAGTGTAATAATGATATATTTAATGTCTTAATAATTATATATTTTGTGTATTATTGATGATATATTTAGTGTAATATTAATTATGTATTTAAAAAAAAAAAGAGTATGTATTCAGTGTAATATTAATGGTATATTTAGTGTAATAATAATGACATATTTAGTGTATCATTGATGATAATAATAATAATAATAGAGTTGATGTAGCATAACAATGCTCCATTGATGTGTGTAAGCGAGGACCAGCAGATACACAGAACATCGATCCAGAGTTCACCAGAGAGAACGTGTCTAACTCCATGAGTCGCACGCCAGAATTCAACGCCAGCTTCAACGCCAACAACGCCTTCAAGGGCTTCTCTTACGTGGCCAACGAGGAGAACTTCCTGTGACCATCTGATCCACTTCCTGTGACAGTTTGCTCTACTTCCTGTGACAATTTTCTCTACTTCCTGTGACCATCTGCTCTACTTCCTGTGACCATCTGATCCACTTCCTGTGACAGTTTGCTCTACTTTCTGTGACAATTTTCTCTACTTCCTGTAACCATCTGCTCTACTTCCTGTGACCATCTGATCCACTTCCTGTGACAGTTTGCTCTACTTCCTGTGACAATTTTCTCTACTTCCTGTGACCATCTGCTCTACTTCCTGTGACCATCTGATAGATAGTACTTTATTGATTCCTTCAGGAGAGCTCCTTCAGGAAAATTATGTGGTCCACTTCCTGTAACCATCTGCTCTACCTCCTGTGACAATTTTCTCTACTTCTTGTGACCATCTGCTCTACTTCCTGTGACCATCTGCTCTACTTCCTGTGACCATCTGCTCCACTTCCTGTGACCATCTGCTCTACTTCCTGTGACCATCTGCTCTACTTCCTGTGACATCTGCTCTACTTCCTCTTCTATAGTTGACTATCTAATTCAGACCCAGCCCTACGGTTAACAAAGGTACTGTGGGCTGTAATACACTTGTCCACCACTGGTGGCAGTAATGACAACATCACACAAGTACTCAGGTGTAATACACTTGTCCACCACTGGTGGCAGTAATGACAACATCACACAAGTACTCAGGTGTAATACACTTGTCCACCACTGGTGGCAGTAATGACAACATCACACACAGAAGACGTCTGGAGCCCAAAATTATGACCAAAGTGTTAAAACGTTTTCATTTGTACTTTGATGTTAATGACATTTGATTTAATAAACATATTCCTTGTTGTTTAGTTCATTCATTTAAGCACAACAGGATTATATTTATTTGGCACAGCAGTAAACAGGATTATATTTATTTGAATCACGTATTAAAAAGTATCTTCTTCAAAAAATTAGTTTTTCTAATCAGCCTGACCTAAGTCTTAGGTTTATGTCTTCAATAAAGAATCATCTTTGTTATGAACACATGATTACATGTCATTTGACTAACTGTATACTGGAAGTTGGTTATATATCATATATGTGTTTATATATGTGTATACATGTATAAATATGTATATACATCTGCCACCATGTTATATATACATAGGTGTATATGTACATATATATATATATATATATATATATGTATTGTAATACATATATGTATGTATATACATATACAAATATGCATTTACAAATGTATATAAATGCAAACATGCATATACATATATGTATATATATAAACATACATGTATACATATAAATGTATATATGTATTAATACATATATATGTATGTATATATACAAACACGTATATGTATATATACATACATTATGTATATACATATATAAACACATTGGTATTTATACATATATATGTACTATGTATTTATACATATATATATCCTTATATACATACAGTATATGTATATATATACACTGTTTATATATGTATTGTATATATGTAGCTATGTCAATATGCACGTGTATATATGTATATACATACATAAATATATATTAATACATAAATCTACATATAAATGTATACATACATATATGAATATATGTACTGTATATATACATATTTATACATATATGTATATATATATATATATATATGAGTGTACATGTGTGTGTATATAGTTATGTATATATATATGTCGATATGTACGTGTGTATATATATATATATCAAGTGATTGTATGGACTATATGTAGTGCGTATATCCTGTGATGTTATGAACTAGGAATTTAAGAACTACATTACCCAGCATGCAACAGTACAGTAGTGACTAGCATGCACACTATTGGGTGTGGTGGTATGTCGCCATGACCTCGCCTCGTCTGCATTTATTACAATTACACAACTTACATCCCACAGGATTTTATTTCCGTCTTTAATTCATCGTACAATTACAAAAAAAAAGCACATTTGATGCAATGTGACGATTGTTAGCAAAAAGAAACACTGCATACTTTGTAAAGTTGGAACTAGTTGTGAACGTTCCATGCCAACTAATTAGTGGCTGCAAGTATTACTGCAGCAACATTGCTTGCAAACATGGATCTCAACTTGTGTGTCTGTATATCCATCTGATGTGTGTGTGTGTGTACTCACATCCTCCTACTTCTTGTGTGTCTGTATATCCATCTGTGTGTGTGTGTGTGCTCACATCTTCCTACTTCTTGTGTGTCTGTATATCCATCTGATGTGTGTGTGTACTCACATCCTCCTCCTTGTGTGTCTGTATATCCATCTGATGTGTGTGTGTGTGTGTGTACTCACATCCTCCTACTTCTTGTGTGTCTGTATATCCATCTGATGTGTGTGTGTACTCACATCCTCCTCCTTGTGTGTCTGTATATCCATCTGATGTGTGTGTGTGTGTGTGTGTACTCACATCCTCCTACTTCTTGTGTGTCTGTATATCCATCTGATGTGTGTGTGTGTACTCACATCCTCCTCCTTGTGTGTCTGTATATCCATCTGTGTGTGTGTGTGTACTCACATCCTCCTACTTCTTGTGTGTCTGTATATCCATCTGTGTGTGTGTGTGTACTCACATCCTCCTACTTTTTGTGTGTCTGTATATCCATCTGATGTGTGTGTGTACTCACATCCTCCTCCTTGTGTGTCTGTATATCCATCTGATGTGTGTGTGTGTGTACTCACATCCTCCTACTTCTTGTGTGTCTGTATATCCATCTGATGTGTGTGTGTGTGTGTACTCACATCCTCCTACTTCTTGTGTGTCTGTATATCCATCTGATGTGTGTGTGTGTGTGTGTGTACTCACATCCTCCTCCTCGTGTGTCTGTATATCCATCTGATGTGTGTGTGTGTACTCACATCCTCCTACTTCTTGTGTGTCTGTATATCCATCTGATGTGTGTGTGTGTACTCACATCCTCCTACTTCTTGTGTGTCTGTATATCCATCTGATGTGTGTGTGTGTGTACTCACATCCTCCTACTTCTTGTGTGTCTGTATATCCATCTGATGTGTGTGTGTGTGTGTGTGTGTGTACTCACATCCTCCTACTTCTGCTTTTGCTCCAAATACCTCTTTTACATCTAAACACACCTATGTGGTTCACACACACACACACACACACACACACACACAACTATACACACAGACACACACACACACACACACACACACACAACTATACACACAGACACACACACACACACACACACACACACACACACACACACACACACACACACACACACACACACACACACACAGACAGACAGACAGACAGACAGACACACACACACAGGTTGAGATCCAGAACCAAACTACTCCTAGAGATCCAGATGAATAATCCTAATAGTGAAACTTCCAGAGGACAAGAAAAGCAGAATGCAGGACTTAAGGACAGGAAGTGCTGCTTCAAGGATGGAAACTGAGGTGTGCTAATCCTGAGAAGCAGATCTAGACCTGGAGCCAGACACTGAGCGCTTCTCTCTGGACTTGGACCTGGACTTGGACTTGGACCTGGACCTGGACCTGGACTGGCGCTCGTCCTCCCGGGGAGACGGGGAGCGGGACGCAGACTTTGCCTCCCTCTCCTCGTTCCCGTTCTCCACAGGGGAGGGCGAGCGACTGCGGGACTTCTGCTCCGTCTCCTCCTTGGACCGACTCCGAGAGTCTCGCTCGGACCGGACCTTGGAGCGACTCTTGGAGCGACTCTTTGAGCGGGACTTGGACTTGCGCACCGGGGACGGAGAGCCGGACCTGTGCGAGCGGGAGCGGGACTTGGACTTGGACTTGGAGCGCGAGGGCGACCTGCGTCTTCGAGAGGTGGACTTGCGGTCCCCAGACTTGGAGCGCTTGTTGCTACGGGAACCGGACCTGCCAGGGCGAGACGAAAAGCACAATCACTTACAAGAAGGAACTAAGACCTGAAGAGGCCCTGACCCCAGCAGGGTGCCACCATCCTTTTGACATTTGCTGTCTTGTGGCGAACCATCAGATCAAAGTTTGGCGCCATGCCACGCCCACATTTGTGGCGCAGGCAAGATACCACGGGAGTTTATCCTCGCAAATCTGTCCAGTATCGGCCATTTTAATCAGGACTCGTTTGGGCAAAGTCCTGAGGAGGAGTTGCTTTCATTTTTAAGTATTAGACACTTTTTTCTCCTACACTTTGAAGTCTGCGGTTATTTTTTTTTTTTTTGGGATTTTCACTTGCTGACGGCCATAATAAAAATAGTATTTAAAAATAAAAACAAAGGTGTTTGTTCTATGCTGCCATATTTTGGACAAGTTTGATTAGTGCAGTGTGCTGCAGTGTCCTAGGGCTTTCAACTGGAAGTATAAGTGCTGTTCCATTTTCTAGCCGTCCATAGCGTTTTTACTCGAGAGGATGTATGATTCATCACTTCAAGCAACTATTATAAGTTTTACAATATAACTAAAACAATTCTTACACACTTAAATGTCCAGTGCGTGAGGTCTATTGGAGTGTTTTCATGCATATTTATAAATGCTAGCGCGTTAGCATTAGCTAATAAGTTAACAGGTTTACGAGCATCTGTTAGTATTATTAATTTACAATAACATTATTTTTGTTTTCACGTTCACAAATTCCTCAATAAATTGACAAAAATGTAATCCTTTGGATTTATTAAGTCTGTTTAGCTGATTGGAGAGCTAACATGGGTAGCATTAGCTAATACGCTAACATGGGAGTGGACCACTCCTCTTGAGTCAGTTTAGCTGATTAGAGAGCTAGCTTGCACAGCTAGTGGGTCCATGAACATGACTTCTGTTTTGTTTGATCAGCCGTTTAACTGCCCTGTTACAGACACTGTTTGGAAACAATTAAGGCATGTAAATAAACATTTCTGTGTAAATAAGTCATTTGACAACCTAGACATCTGTGGCTAATACATACAATAGATATTCTTCTAGAATCTAGTGGGTGCTGCTTATTTACTGCTGTGCTCTACAATCTGGGAAAAAAACTACAACATACATTGTACACTACAAATGTGATGATGCAACTATAAACATTCTCCGGATTTTTGCCACAAATCTGAAAACACAAACACATTTCTTTTTACACATAGAGAGATTGAAATATGGACAGAAAAGAAATGCGAACACAAACTAAAACACGCACACACAAAAACACAGATTGAGAGACACAAAAATTAGTACACAGACAATGAATCAGATTACAGACACACCAATTAGTACACAGACACAATGAATCACGTTAGACATACAGATTGAGATACGGACACAAAAAATAGTACACACACACAATCAGATTACAGACACACAGATTAGTATGCAGACACAATGAACCACATTAGACACACAGATTAAGATACAGACACACCAATTAGTACACAGACAATGAATCATATTACAGACACACAGATTGAGATACAAATTTGCAAATAGTTTTGCTAGAGTAATACTTCCATACATGTTTTTTGGCCTAACAATTCAAATGATGGCATTATCATTGATATGCCAAATGATCCACACTCCTAATATGTCTTGCTAATGAAGTGTGAGACTATTTTCTCTCACCTGGATTTGGATCTGGATGGACTCCTGGAGCTTCGGCTCCTGCGGCTCCTGCTGCGGGAACGCCGGCGGCTGCGAGATCTGCGCCAAGAGAGGCGTAGCGTTAGCGAGCAAAGAGGCGTGGCGTTAGCGAGCAAAGAGGCGTGGCGTTAGCGAGCAGAGAGGCGTGGCGTTAGCGAGCAGAGAGGAGGAAAGCAAGTCCTACCTGGAGCGGCTGCCGGAGTAGGACCTGCGCCTGCGAGGACGGTCCTCCACCAGGCGGATCTTTCTCCCGTTGATTTCCATGCCGTCAAACTTGTCCATGGCGTGCTTCATGTCCGACTTGTTGCGGAACTCGATCACGCCCTCGTTGGCGCGCTCCTTGTGGGCGTCGGCGTAGGTGACCTCTCCCGCCTGCCGCATGAAGTCCTAGACCCACATTTTACCAGCATGTTGCATTGAAAATATTTCAACATGAATATTTTGGCCTGACTCTCAGTATTTGTGGAAGTGTTTATTCATAGCATAAATGTGACATCAATTGTGTACAATTGAAATGTTGCCAGTCATACTTTGTCCGAGTAGCTCTATGGAAGCAGTTATTGATTCTTTTAGTCATCTATCAATTCATTGGATTAAACATTGTATAGCCTGGATGAGTATTTTAGAAGAACTACTTGAATAGCTGGCCTATATTAGTACCGCAGTACTAATCCAAACACAAAAAGGTACAATACTACCTTTTATTGCCTGTACTTTGCTGGTCATATGAGCTAACAGCAAGCCAGCACTCCTCAATGTAAACAAATGGATCTATACAAACATCCACTGCAACAATACCAAGTACAAAAGACGTACATAGTCGATACTACCAGGATTACATCGATATGTAGCATCACAAAATACTTGGTCATTGTTAATAAAGTATGTCCCTGGACACATGACAACTTAAATTATGATCCTGGAACTACTTGGTATCGGATTGATATCCAAATGTGTAGTATCACCAAAACTAGTGTAAAGTATCAAAAAAGAGAAGAATAAGTGATTATTACATTTCAAGTGTAGATAGAACATGTTCAAACAGGAAGTAAGCAGATATTAACTTTAATCATTTTTTTCCCACGCTACCAACCTTGCGGTTTAGAAGACGGTGCAACTCATTTATGGATTTTTCTTTGCTTACAGCCATAATATTAACAATAATAATAAAAACCAACAAAAACCCTTTATTTGGGGCAGCATGGCGAGGCTAGCATTAGGCCATCTGCCCAAACTCTTACTGGATCTAGTCCGATACAGCATCTACATGTACACACACAAGTACATGTCAATGTACACTACTTGAAAACATACTTATAGCAAAATTAGGGCTGCAACTAAGGATTATTTTGATAGTAGATAAATCAAGGATTATCTTAAACAGATAATAAAGTGTACAGATATATAATGGCTACAATTTTTCAATTTTATATGTTTTCTTGGCATGTTCTCATGAGCAACAAAGATAATATGTATTTATTCTGTAACTGTGCACACAATTAAAATGACTACTAAAATGTTGTCCATTTAAAAGAAAGGAAAGGCAAAGTGCTAAGAAAAAGAAAACAATAAACCTTGTTTATGTTTTAGAAACAACAGTTATGATAGCAACGTCTAACTTAGCCACAAAAGCTCCAAATAAATCAGGGTGTGATGTGCCAGGTGGTGACAGTACACCTACTTTGAGACAAGAGCTGTAGTCACGCTTTAAACTCATATCCAACGATTGCGACAACAACTTTTTACCGTCAATGTCGGCTACTGAGTTTGGTTTTTTAAACATGTTCTGCTGGCGGTGTGCCTCGGGATTTTGTCAATGAATAAAATGTGCCTTGGCTGAAACGCGGTTGAAAAAGACGGAGTTCCATGTTCACCATCCTTCACTCACCTTGAGGTCCTGCCAACTGCAGCGGCTGGATAAGTTCTCCACCGTCAGACGGTATTCGGTACGGACGGGGGGTCCGTACTTCTCTCTGCCGGTGTTGCTGCGGCTGCTGCTGTAACCGCCGCCTGGACGACAAAGACAGGGTGCGGAGTTAGAGGAAGGCCGTGACTGCATGACTGGCCAGATGTGAGTGACGTGTGCATTTAGTGGCATAATGGATGTCTGGGTGCGTGTGACGTCGGTCTGAACAACATCTTAGCTGCGTATTCAGCCTGTGACACGCGGCTGAAGAAAGGTGCAATGTGCCGCGTGTTTGCTGTCAACATAGAAAGCAATCCTCACCATCACCCCTGGTCTATTGGCAAAAGGCTGCGGTCGTCATGGCTTCCGGTTAGGTCAGCCAAGGGTCAAGGGGGGGCAAAGGTCACACACACATTGTAAAGGTCATCTTAGCCAGTCATCTTTAGCCTCAATGGACTCAGCCCTCAGCCGGACTCTTTCAGATTGAAACATCAAGGACTTTGTTATGTGGAATATTAAAAGACACATGACATTCAAATATTAGGGTGTAACCATTCATGGACTACTTCCTTTAGTACCACCCACATTTCAATGAACCAGGCCCTTACGCCTTCTTCAAGTCTGTCCACAACAAAAAGCTACGTTGGCAGGGCCTATAGTTAGTTGTTGTGTCTTTATGTTGTTGTGTTGTGGCCTATAGTTAGTTGTTGTGTCTTTATGTTGTTGTGTTGTGGCCTATAGTTAGTTGTTGTGTCTTTATGTTGTTGTGTTGTGGCCTATAGTTAGTTGTTGTGTCTTTATGTTGTTGTGTTGTGGCCTATAGTTAGTTGTTGTGTCTTTATGTTGTTGTGTTGTGGCCTATAGTTAGTTGTGTCTTTATGTTGTTGTGTTGTGGCCTATAGTTAGTTGTTGTGTCTTTATGTTGTTGTGTTGTGGCCTATAGTTGTTGTGTCTTTATGTTGTTGTGTTGTGGCCTATAGTTAGTTGTGTCTTTATGTTGTTGTGTTGTGGCCTATAGTTAGTTGTTGTGTCTTTATGTTGTTGTGTTGTGGCCTATAGTTAGTTGTTGTGTTGTGGCCTATAGTTAGTTGTGTCTTTATGTTGTTGTGTTGTGGCCTATAGTTAGTTGTTGTGTCTTTATGTTGTTGTGTTGTGGCCTATAGTTAGTTGTGTCTTTATGTTGTTGTGTTGTGGCCTATAGTTAGTTGTTGTGTCTTTATGTTGTTGTGTTGTGGCCTATAGTTAGTTGTGTCTTTATGTTGTTGTGTTGTGGCCTATAGTTAGTTGTTGTGTCTTTATGTTGTTGTGTTGTAGCTTAAGTATATTATGGCTTTATGTTGTAGCTTATAGTTGTTGTGTGGTGGCCCATAGTTTTGTTGTGTCTATGTTGTTGTCTTGTGTCTTGGCCTATGGTTAGTTATGTCTTTATGTTGTTGTGGCCTATAGTAGTGTCTTTATGTTGTTGTGTTATGGCCTATAGTTGTGTTGTGTCTTTATGGTGTTGTGATGTGTCTTTTGTGCTATAGCGGAAAGTTGTGTTGTAGTTTATAGTTATATTAGGGCTTTATGTTGTAGCTTATAGTAGTGTTGGGGCCTATAGTTGTGTTGTCTCTTTATGTTGTTTTGTGTCATGGCCTATAGTTTGTTGTGTCTTTATGTTGTCGTGGCCTATAGTTGTGTCTTTATGTTGTTGTGTTATGGCCTATAGTTGTGTTGTGTCTTTGTGTGGTTGTGTCGTTGTGGCCTATAGTTGTTGTGTTGTGGCCTATAGTTGTGTTGTGGCCTATAGTTGTGCCTTTATGTTATGAACTATAGTTGTGTATTAATGTTGTGGCCTATAGTTGTGTTGTTTGCAATTGTGCTCTATCTGAAAGTTGTGCTGTATCTCCCAGTTAGTAATGTTGTGGCGTTTGCACTTGCAACCTTTCCCTGCTATGCAGGATGTTTCTTGCAATAATAGTACTAAGCACTGCTCATTGCATCTGAAGACATAAGTTGCTGATATTATTCATGTTGCTCTTACTTCTATGTCAAAAACAACTAAGAGTGGTGGATACATTTACTGTTAATTCCACCTGAAAAGGTTTATGTTGAAAGAGAAAAGTGGCAGTAGCAGGTAAATCTGACATTGTACTTTTATAGAAAATGCTTCCTCTCGTGAATTGAAGCTCAAGTGTTGAAAGCATTGGCCATTGACTGAGGTTTCACTTGATAGTTTGTCATGACTTTACATGAAATAGCAGCCATATAGGCAACATTTGTTTCGTGAAAAAGAATCCATTTCAAGTCACTGAATAAAGTGAACTGACATTATAGTCCCGGCAAGCACAAATTGAGAATAGAATCGTTACACCCCTAAAGAAGATGAATTGAAAAAGATCCTGCTGTGGCTTCAGTGACAGATGGTGAGCTAACATAACAGCAAAGATTCTCAGAGCTGCTCCTTCTTTCAAAAGGTGTGCCTGCTGGCAAATTGTTGTCCCTCCCAATCAAACTATGCAAGAGCAAGGAGGTGCAACAAGTTGCACAGGAACAGGCGCTGGGTGGACTTGCGCACACGTGGAAGTCCCAAAAAATAAGTCCTGCCAGTACAGTGGAAGCCAAAAGGGTCCAAAATAGTCCTGGCTGCTCAGCACAACACTTACAGATAAATAGTACTTAATTGAGGAGACTTCCCTCAGGAAAATTTAAATTCCAGCAGCAGTGGACAGAATGGAAATCTAATTTAATGGGGGGTATAAATGGAAATAAAAGGCAACAATAAGAATAGAAATATAACAGTAAAAATAAGAATATAAGAAAAGAAACTAGGCAGTGGTGACCATGTTATGAAAATGTATTGGTGCACTTTATTTCAGTATGGTTATTGTTCTCATCCTAGTGCCCCCCCCCCAGTGTGATGGCATGTGGGACAAAGGAGTTTTGGAGTCTATCAGTCCTGCACTTGGGATGACGCAGTCTAGCACTTAGGGCTGGGCCATATATGGATATATGGCAGGTTTGTCTGTGTGCGATACAGAGAAGGACTATTTGGTGATATTGGAGTATACTTTTAGCTGCTGGCATTACAATGCAGGCTCTTCTCACTCCTTCTTGTCTCCAGGGATGATGTTCGAAACCGGTTCTCCCGGTTGTTCGATAAGAAAAGAACCGATTCTATGGACTCAAATCCCGTTATCGAGGCCACTATAGTCAAGAAAAAGAGTCGGTTCTTTATTCGGATCATGTCCCACAGCAAACAGTAACAGGACATGACGTAGCTCAGTCATTGGGCGGCAGATACAGAAAGCAGCGAATATAATGGACCGGAAAAAAACAATTTAAGGCACGGCTTCATTTTACAAAAAATACGACGAGGAAACGGCAATATGCAATTATTGCCAGGCTTGGCTCTCATGTAAGGGGGAAGTACAACAAGCATGTTGAAACATGTTCCGGCTGCACATAACCTGAACGTTCGAGAAGCGTGGCGTATCTTCGACACGTGGAGAAGCAGCGACAGAGATGACGAAGAACACCCCTCTTCCTCTGCTTCAACCTGCAGCCCCAGTTTCAGTGATAGTGCCGGTTCATTTCCATATCTGCTCACTTGTAGCCTGTAGGCTAAAATATTGTTATTTCTTATGTCAACCAGGACTGCAGTAATGTTAGCTAGACTAACGTTACCTAAGCATAGTCAGTGGCAACGGTAACGTTAGCCTTTTTGTACGTGTCTGATAACGTTAACGTTATCTTGTAGCCTGCACCAATCCAGAGTTTGCAGCTCTGTCTATTAAACTGGTGCTTTCTTTCTTTCTTTAGTTTTTTCATACATGAATGAACACACTTTCAGCATAACATATGTCTCATATCATTTCACTTGACATCATGTCCGAAAAGGAGTAGGAAGAAGTAAAGCTTATTTAATCCTACCCCTTTCCCACTTCAGAACATTTACAAATATATACATCATTTACTGACCTTTTTAGAATAAAATAACATCAGTGAATAAGTATATACAACAATTTTCTCATTATTAATATACTGAGATGAAGAATATCTTATTTTCAATAAGATTGAAAGTATTTATCATAATTCTTTGTACTTTGTGAGCACTATTCATTTGAACAAGCTCTTAAAGTGGATCATATCAGTACAATGTGAACTTCATTACTTAATCCATTCCATCCTTTAATTCCACATACTAATATGCTGAATAATAACAGACACCCTAGTCTTCACATTCAGCTAATTTCCCCCCTAATGCTACACTATGTCTGTCCCTCATTTTCCCCCCAGGACAAGGACGTGCAGTCATTCCTGGAGAAGGCCACACTGGTGGACCCCAGAAGGTTTAGATCCAGACTGGAGGAGGATGTTGTCAAACCTATCTGTGTGTCCAAGCTAGCTCCACGCCAAGTGAACGTGTTTTTTCCACCGCTGGCGACACGATAAGCGAAGAGGGTCCGACTTGACCCTGAAAAAGCAGACATGCTAATTTTTTGGAATAAGAATTGTTGATTGGTGACTGTGGCGTTCTTAGTCTCATAATGTGTGTAGTTAGTATGTTCTAAAAGCAACAGAAGTGCACTTTTTGGAGAAATTTAATATTTTCAGTATTGCGCCAAAGGGACTGATTTTGTTTAATTTAAGAAGTGTATACTTCTTCTCACTAAGTGTATACTTCTTCTCACTCCTTTTCAAATATGTAAGAAAAAAGAAGAAAAAAAGGAGAAAGTCCAATGCTCATTTGTTTTCGTTTTTTCTCTCTCTATTGTTTTCATTTTGTTATGTCTGTTAACGCTATAGCACTGTATTGGATCATGCTTGCTCTTGTTTTTTTTTGGCATATTTGAAATAAAAATATATCAATCAATCAATATCAAAAAACCCTTATTATTTATACACCGATATTGATCACAGAGACAGGTTGTTTTTGTCTTACTGTATATATTTGTTTTTCTGAAAAATGGCACTTAATATACTTTGGATAACAACAGTCAATATTTATTTTATTTTTTTAGGGGGTAACAACAGTCAGTATTTATGTTATTAATTGTTTTTCTTATAAAATAAAAGTGAGCTTTTGTTAAACCAAATATTGTGTTTTTTTCCATATACAACAACCTATCTGGATTCGAAAAGAGAATCGATAAGGAATCGGTTCGATAAGAGGATTCGATATCGGGCTCAAACTCGATAATTTCTTATCAAACATCATCCCTACTTGACTCTCCTTCTCACAGACACATAAAACCAGCGCACATTCTTAAACACGTCGTGCGTGCAACGTCACACACTCCTGCGGAGCAGCTAGGTGGCGACATGGTAACGTTAGCTGTGATGCTAACTGCGCGGTGTGAGTGGTAATACAAGAGAGAGAAGTTGCAGATCTGGTAAAAAATAGAGGAATAATTAATTCCCAAGAAAAACAGGACGGGGTGCATTGTCCGGCAGTAATTTGGCTTCAAGTGGGAATATGTTCAACATTTATGCGGCAAAAGCGCTGTTACAAAAAGTAGCAGCACTGCTAATGAAGCATCATTTGAAAAGTCACCTGCTAGAGAATGAAGAGTGCTTGAAACTCTGCATGTCAACAACTCCATTCGGTGCCACACCCACAAAATGCCCAAGCAACCATATGACAAAAGTCGACGACAAAAGGAGATAACGTCCGCAGGAACCTACCACATAGCGAAGGAGATTTCCTATTATGCAGCTCATTTTTATTAGACACTTATTGAAATATCTTGCGTGACATCATGCACAAAAGTGCACTTTATTGTTTTAAACTATTGTAGTGGCGTTCTATATAAAAAGTGCACTTTAATTTAGTGTTGTTTTGATATGTCATCTTAGTGACATCATGCACAAAAGTGCACTTATAGCTTGTTTTAAAATGTCTGACAATCTTGCACTTACTGTTTTGAAATGACATGAATGTTTGTGCCACTGCTTAACCTTCGTCTTGTGTTAGGGTCGGCACCGACCCGTTTTAGTTTTTAAATGCATAAAACACCACATACATTTATTTTTTTGCATCAAAGCTTTTTGACTTTGTCAGGAACCTCTTTGTCAACAAAATAAAACATTTTAATTTTTTTCACTAAATTATAAAATGCTCTGGTAGAAATTATGCCCTTGGTGTTGTTAGGGTCGGTTTCGACCCAGTTATAAAAATAAGATGATAAAGCAATGATAAGAGCCAAAACTGAACACACTGACAGCCAGCTCCTCTCCCAATCATGTGAGCTTTAGTGGATTCTCATTTTACCTTGTTATCCTGTACAAAAACAAACAAAAGACGGACACTAAAAGTGTCACTTTTTGCCACTCTGATTTTGTTTTTTTTATTAGTTTTGGAACTAGTAATCTATTTCTCTTGGTTTCATTTGCTTGATTGGTTGTTGGTTGTTTGATGTTGGATTTCTGTTGCTGTAAAAAATACGTTTTAGCCTTTTTCTTGAAGTAAATATATATGGGTCGAAATTGACCCGTAACACCATAGATGTTACAATAGTTAAAATTCTTAAAATGAAAAAATAAATAAAACATTTATTTAAGAGATGTGTTCTAATACCCCTTAGTAATAGTTGGGTAACACAACAACCTTTTTTTTTATTTATATGATTCTCTTGAGGTTCGTTTTACCATTTTTAAAAATTGAAATCGAGGGGTATACTGACAAAAAAAAGGCCCAATGGCCCAAACCAAAAATATTAAAACCAATATTTTCAAGGATGAGGAGGCCTAACGAGGTAACCAAGAGATGAGAAACAAATTGGATGATAGATAATTGTTTTTAGTGTATTTTACAGCTGATTTAAGACATGGGTCAAAACCGACCCGTTAACATAAGAGATGGTAACAGAAAGCTAACACAAGAGGAAGGTTAATAACTGTTTCATAAATACACTTTTAGTTGTGATTTCCCTCTCTGCATGAAAGATTAAAATGTGCATATATGAATGCAGTATGAAGAAGAATGGTCACATGACCTAAACATATGGAGATATTCAAAAAAGGCCATATCGCCCAGCCCTAGTAGCACTAAACATGCTCCTCTGGCTATGCAGAGGGTGACTGCCATCATCCATGATGCTCACTAGTTTTTCCACAGTCCTCTTCTCTGTGACTCCACTTTTATGTCAACTTTCCAATGAGGTGTAGTATTTATCATCAGACCTAACTCATGTGTAGGGCTGCACTCTTCAGAGGAAAACCCTCATTGCAATTATTCTCCTCTAAAATTGCCATTTTTTTAAATACTCAACGTATAAAAATGCATAAAGTAAGGAGTGACGGAAGACACGTTACTTTTAGACTGTCCATCAACACATTACATTTACTTGAAGTAATATTTGGTTTCAGGTAGACAAACTTTTGTCTACATCCTGCTCTAAAGGTGAATAATTAACCCAATAAACTACAGTATTTATCATGTAATGACTACATACATACATACATACATACATACATATATATATATATATATATATATATATACACACAAGCACCCATTGAATTTGCATCATGATTTAATCATTTTATATCGTACTGTAATTGAAAGGAAAATGGCGTCCAACCATCCATCTATTTTCTACCGCTCATTCCTTTCGGGGTCGCTGGAGCCAATCTCAGCTGCATTCAGGCGGTAGGCGGGGTAAACCCTGGACCGGTAAATAACTTGCTTATCTTAAATAAACAAATAAAATGGCTCGTTTTTGTTAGCAAAAATTGAACTTAAATAAACATTGAACATTCTAAAGTCCTTTTTTTACCCAGTTGGAAAAACAAGGTTGTGTTTCTGTTTGTTGGTCCATGATGATGGGCTCATATTGCCCATCCCACTTGCAGATGAATTTTTACCACAACTGGGACATTTGCTTTTGTGGTTATATTTTTTTTTACCTCTTAATTTTTGTGAGAAGGCAAGCAAAGTCTTTGGTTCCGCTCTGTGTGAAGCTCCGCCCACCGAGACAAAGATTGCGAACGAGTGAAAAGAGGGCTCACTGCGTTCAGTTAATCCCACTGTAAAATAAAAAGTGCTGAGAGCGAAACACAGCGTGAGACCTCTTTCATCCTGTTTGAGAATAAACAATTGTGATTGGTCAACATGTCTGTCGGGAAAAAACTAACTTTATTTAACCGAAACTTCTACATTTAAAATCATTAATACTTTGTCAATATTTTCTTGTGTACATGTCAAACACCTGTTCAGTGGGATCACTATTATGGTTTATATTATATTATTATGATGGTGCCTGTTATTGTTTCTGCATGAGCGGGTAAATATTTATCAAACAATCTTGCCTTCCTTCATACTTCCTCTAAACGGTCTGTTTGGAATTTGCTCAATTTGGGAAGTTTTCCCAATCAATGAAGTTAGGTGAGCGCATTATTCATACATGGTAAAAATCTATCTCAAGCGCTGTATTGCTTCTTTTCCTCTATTCTCTTGTTGTGGGGCAGACTGGCTCGTACATGCACGTGCATCTGCCATTTCTAATATAAAGCAGCACACAGTTGTAACTAGGGTTGTCTCCATACTAAATTTTTGGTACCGGTACCAAAATGTATTTTGATACTTTTCTAAATAAAGGGGACCATAAAAACTGTCATTATTGTAACAAAAAGTGTTAGTGTACATGAAACATATGTTTATTATTGTCATTTAGTCCTTAAATAAGATGTTGAACACACTAGACAACTAGTATTTTAGTAGTAAGTAAACAAACAAAGACTGCTAATTAGTCTGCTGACATATGCAGTAACTTATTGTGTCATTTATGGACTTATTATTTTCTACACATAATGAGGGACAAACTGTAAAAATTGATTATTAATCTACTTGTTTACTTACTGTTAATATCTGTGGGTTCTTCCGAGGATGTTGTAGTCGTAATGATTTGTGCAGTCCTTTGAGACATTTGTGATTTGGGGCTATATAAATAAACATTGATTGATTGATTGATGGTTTATTTTCTGTTTCAACACATTCTATCTACACTTCTGTTAAAATGTAATAATCACTTATTCTTCTCTTCTTTGATACTTGACATTAGTTTTGGATGATACCACACATTTAGGTATCGTTCATGGCGATATCAAGTAGTTACAGGATCATACATCGTTCATATTCAAAGTCCTCACATGTCCAGAGTAGGGTTGGGTATCGAGTATCGAGTATGGATTGGAACCGGGACTAACTTTCCGATTCTCCCGGAATCGTTCAAAAGTTTAAAATTTCGATTCCTAGTTTCGATACTTAGTCCGCCGACCGGAAGAAGAAGCCGCTAAACACCAACGAAGAAGCGCCCACCGCCGGAAGTGTTAGCATAGCCAAGCCTCTGTAGCCGAGCGAGTCAGTCAAGCATGGATAGCGGGCGTCTGCGGTCGAAAGTGTGGCTTTATAAAAAAAATGAAATATCGGCGAAACGTAACACGTGCGACAGGACAGTTTGGTGCTTAGGAGGGTGCACGTCCAACATGATGAAGCACCTCCGAGTTCATGGAGTACAAATAAATGCGTGTCCCGTCTTCGACGCGCTGCGCCGACCGTCCTCCTCTGCCTCTTCCTCTGGCTCCGACGCCCAGCCTGGCACTGCAGTCCGAATCCGTTAAGTAAAACAATATATGTGCAATAAATAATGTGTTTCGCGCCAACGTTGAGGCAGCTAACAAATTAGCCAGCGTATTTTTTCATAGACAATTTACAAGCTGCCAGCCATGTGCTCAGTGAGTCGGTTCACCGTAGCGGCAATGGGGAAGATGTCGCTGCCACAGAAAGGTCCCTGCACACATAGTCAAAGGACTGCATCCCTTTTCAGAGCTGGAATCTCCAACACTTAGCTTAGTTAAACAATAACGTTAGAGCTAAGCTAATTGATACTGGGCTAAACAGCAACATGACATGTTTGTTTATGTTTGCAGGGATATGGTGAAAACTCTCAACCCAAAATAAATACCACCTTCCAGGGACTACCTGTCAAACACATTGATCCCGACATGGTACAAGCAGAATCGGAATCAGGAATCAAAATTGAAACAAAGAATCTGAATCGTTCGAATTCAGTCGATACCCAACCCTAGTCCAGGGACGTGTTTACTGACTTTATTAACAGGATATGAATAAAAAAAAAAACGAAATACGATTTTGTGACGATAAAAAAATATTAATACTTGGTATCATTACAGTGGATGTCAAGTGTAGATACACCCATAGCGTTTGTTTACTTTGTGATGGCAGTGAGCTATTGTATCCTCCTACGGTGTGTAGTGAAGCGTGTTAAGCTATTCCTCGTCTTCCAGTGATATTGTTACTTGTACGAAACTTTATTTGTCGCCATGGAGGCCAGGATTAGTGATTTAGAAGTAGCTAAAACACTGCGGATGGAGGTTAGCCAAGGGTGTTTCAGTGTTATAACTTCACCTTTATCTTTACTTTTTAAGACAAAATGCGTCCATTCTTCCTTTTCTGTCTACACACTGTGTCTGCTAGTAAGTACTCTGTGTGTGCGCTGCCCAACATGCTCGTAAAAACAGCAATGACATGCCTTCATGTCTGTAAAAAAATATATATATACATGGTGAACCGGTTCTTTTCAAATAGAGTATAGTACTGTTTTTGATTCATGAGTACCGGTATACCGTACAACCCTACTTGTAACTTCTATCTGTCAGTAGACTCCATACGAAAGGTGACGGGGAGAAGACACAGTCAAAGTGGAGGCACGTAAATGAAAAGAGCCACCATAACATGCAATGTAGCCCACTATGTCCAACATTTCATAACATGACCCCTTTAAAGCAAAGCTGCGTTTTTTGACCCTTTAGGTTCCACTGTAGCAACCAAAGGCAACAGGGAGTTACTATTGGAATCATAAACTCCAATGAAGAGACTTTAACAACTGCTAGGGCTGATGCACTTTTGTCTTCTTCATGTTAATAATAAAGCAGGAAGTGTGTCCAATTGGTTGAATAATAGACGGCACTTACTGCGCCGATCACCCCACTGACCCCCACCGTAGCTCTCGCGGGTGCGACGTGGCCCGCGGGCGTGCTCCACGATCACCCGCTCGCCGCACAGCTCCTTGCCGTTGCACTCGTACACGGCGTCGTCGGCGTCCCGGTTGTCTTCAAACTCCACAAATCCGTATCTAAATGAGAGAGGACGAGATGCCACGTATCAACAAAGAGTAGTCAATAGCTACTCAGTCCACCAAGACTGCTTCACTTCTTTTCCAGGGGACACTCTTTTATTATTCATTCAGAAAGACTATAGATTACTTAATGTTAGCATATGCACATTAAAATGCTAACACTTAGCAAATGTGCCAACAATGGCATTCTAACAGTTAGCATGTCTCACACGTCAACTAACAGAGCTGTAAGGTGTATGGCTTCAGAAATAGAGAAAAAATTGTAAAAGTAGATGAAAAAGTTTGCATGTTGAAGTTAGCTAGCTGGCATGCTAAAAGTTAACAAGTGTCACATACCAAGTCATATGACTGGGGTAAATGGTAGCAAAACTATCTCAAAGAGTTAGCACAATAATGTTAGCATGCTAGCAAGCTAACGTGACCATAATAATAGTTAGCATGCGTCACATACCAAGTTATATGACTCTAAAGTGTACACTTTTTCTTCTTTTTAACGTTAGCAAGCGCACATTAAAATGCCAACACTTAGCAAATGTGCCAACAATGGCATTCTAACAGTTAGCATGTCTCACACGTCAATTAACACAGCTGTAAGGTGTATGGCTGGTCAATTGTAGGGAATATGTACTGTACTGTGCAATCTACTATTAAAAGTTTCAATCAATCAAAAGCACGCTAATAATAAAGTGCTAACTTTATTATTAACCTATATATGACATATATATAACTTAATCATATACTTTAGTATTAGAAACATGCTAACTGTGTATATATATATATATATATATATATATCACTTAATCATATACTTTAGTATTTGAAACATGCTAACTGTATGCTTGTTTATGTTAGCATGCCAACATTTAAGTGCTCGCTTTTTGGGCTAATTTTGCTACAGTTTACCTTACAGTCATGTAACTTGGAATGTGACATTTGTTAACTGTTAGCATGCTAACCTTAAAGTGCTAACTTTTTTAGCCATTTGCACAATTTATTTTTCTGTAATCCCCCAGCCATACACTTTAGAGCCGTGTTTCTCAAATGGGGGTACGCGTACCCCTGGGGGTACTTGAAGGTATCCCAGGGGGTACGTGAGATTTTATTAAAATATTATAAAAATAGCAAAAATCCTTTACAAATGTATTTATTCAATAATACTTCAACAAAGTATGAATGTAAGTTCATAAACTGAACATCAAATCAAGTACTAGGCTATTGCATTAATTACATAAACCCAGAGTTTCCCCCATGTCATGATGGTTTGATCCTACCTGCCGGTGCCGCACGGCACCAACTGTCAATCAACTATCGATGGAGAAAACAACGTAGGCGTGGTTAAAGTGTAGCAGTAATATAAGGCCGAACCAGAGAAGGCACAATTCAGACAGTATTCCAAAGAATATGTGTTAATGGGATTTACGGCTTCCAGTTGTAACCCCCCCAGGCATTGTGTTTTTTCTGTGGAGAAATGTTAGCTAACAGCGGCATGTAGACCGCACATCTTCAGCGGCATCTCCGGACAAGAGAAACACGCTTGCCAAGTCGGTAAGCCACTTGATTTTTTAAGAGGAGACTAACTGAATTCAGGTCCTCTCAAGGCACGATGCGGAAGGCGTCCACAATATCACCAAGACTGACAAAGATCCTCAGTGAAGCACAAGCTCAGGGTTCTCGCTAAAATGTCCGTCAAAAAGAACTGTGAAAAGAAATGCAACAATGATTGTGAAGAATTGTTTAGAATTAAGTTCTTGAATCCAGATGGATCTCTATTACAATCCCCAAAGAGGGCACTTTAAGTTGATGATTACTTCTATGTGGAGAAATCTTTTTATATAATTGAATCACTTGTTTATTTTTCAACAAGTTTTTAAGTATTTTTGTATCTTTTTCCCCAAATAGTTCAAGAAAGACCAAAACAAATGAGCAATATTTTGCACTGTTATTAAATGTAATAAATCAGAAACTGATGACATAGTGCTGGAATTTACTTCTTTATCTCTTTTTTTCAACCAAAAATGCTTTGCTGTGATTAGGGGGTACTTGAATTAAAAAAATGTTCACAGGGGGTACGCCACTAAAAAAAGGTTGAGAACTACGCTTTAGAGTCATATAACTTGATGTGTGACAACTAATATTATTGTAACGTTAGCGTGCTAACTTTTTGAGCTAGTTTTGCTACCATTTACCCCAGACTCGTATGACTTGGTATGTGACACTTGTTAATATTTAGCATGCTAGCTAGCTAACTTCTATCCATCCATTTTCTACTGCTTATTCCCTTTGGGGTCGCTTGGGGCGCTGGTGCCTATCTCAGCTACAATCGGGTGGAAGGCGGGGTATAGCTGGCTAACTTCAACATGCAAACTTTTTCCATCTACTATTACACTTTTTTCCTCTATTTCCAAAGCCGTACACCTCACAGGTGTGTTAATTGACGTGTGAGACATGCTGTTAGAATGCCATTGGTGGCACATTTGCTAAGTGTTAGCATTTTATTGTGCGCATGATAACGTTAAAAAGGGAAGAAAAAAAAAAGTGTACACTCGGGAGTCATATAACTTGGTATGTGACACATGCTAACTATTATTATTGTCGCGTTAGCTTGCTAGCATGTTAACATTATTGTGCTAACTTTTGGAGCCAGTTTTGCTACCATTTACCCCAGAGTCATATGACTTGGCATGTGACACTTGTTAACTTTTAGCATGCAAATGATAGCATGCTAGCTAGCTAACTTCAACACGCAAACTTTTTCATCTACTTTTACACTTTTTTCTTTATTTCTGAAGCCATACACCTTACAGCCCTGTTAATTGACGTGTGAGACATGCTAACTGTTAGAAGGCACATTTGCTAAGTGTTAGTATCTTAATGTGCACATGCTAACGTTAAAAAGATTTTAAAAAAAGTAAAAATGTGGATTTCCTTTCAATAGAGGGCCGATGAAGTCATCGTTCAGGTTCCTACTCAGTGGCCTAGTGGTTAGAGTCCGCCCTGAGATGGGTAGCTTGTGAGTTCAAACCCAGGCTGAGTCACACCAAAGACTATAAAAATGGGAGCCATTACCTCCCAGCTTGGCACTCAGCATCAAGGCTTGGAATTGGGGGTTAAATCACCATAAATGATTCCCGGGCGCGGCACGGCTGCTGCTCACTGCTCCCCTCAGAGGACACATTTCACCACACCTAGTGTGTGTGTGACTATCGTTGCTACTTTAACTTTGACTATCCGGATTCGTACGGGTTAAAAATAAATTGAGAAATAAAGGGTAAGAACAAAAAAACTAAAAATAATTGTGGAGATTGTTCAAAAAATATATTTTTTTATAAACCTTTTTTTTAATTAATAAAATTCAACCTTTACAAACAGTTGATAAATAATAGTCAAAGTACAAATCATGAATCCTGGAAAACAAACAAGTGACGTAATCTCCGCGCATGCGTGGAAGGATTGGGTAACGACAAGCATGTTAGCAAGTTAGCAGGCGCCATGTTGGCCACGCGTGGCTCATTGAGTCTATAAGTCACAGCAATCATGTTGTCGGCCTGGGAGGAAATGCAATTAAATATTTGGCAGGCAGATATGTCGGCAAAAGTACCAAATGTGTCTAAAGAAGGACACAATAAAATAATATCGGCTAACATTAAAGCTAGCTACTTAGCTCGAGCCGGAAACTCACCCATTTTTTAAATCGACTTCCAAGAGCTTTCCGAATCCGCCAAAGAACCGCTGGATGTCTTTTTCGCGGACATGATAGCTCAGTCGTCCTATGTAAACACGCGGCATCTTGTGGGCGCTGAGAAGCTTCTAGACGCTCGCAACTACAATCCCGGCCGAGTCGACGCCGAAGGAAAAAACGAAAGGGACTGGTGACGTCACACTTTCCGGAAGTTGCAGAAGGGGCCAATGAGCGAGCAGCAGAGGTTGGCTGACTTCCGGTGTCAATAAACGTTCAATTCTTGACCAATTCTTACTTTTTACCTCCTTCAAACACTTTCCGTCTACATCAACTAAATGATTTGCCTGAGAAGCTGGACAGGACGAAAAAATTAAAAATAAACACTTTCGATACTAACCCAAACCTCGCAGCAAAAGTGTGTTACAAATATATATATTTATTTGTCCCACGATATGGAAAATATCTTGTTGCAGTGCAGGTTTATACTTAGTTACAAAAGTAAAACATGATGGAAAAAAGTGAAAATGTGTAATAAATACACATAACGCACTAACGATGTATAGAGATCGATGCATTTACCGATTATTGTAGTCAGAGGCCGATATTAGGTATTAGGTTGAAGGTGATATTAATATCCAGTAAAAAGTTGTGAAACATACAGTTGTGGTGGTGTATATATATATAATCGTGTATGTATATATATATATATATATATATATATATATATATATATATAGGCGCCGAAAGGGAATAAGCGGTAGAAAATGAATGGAAAATGGATGGATATATATATACTGTGTGTGCATATTTATTGATTGATTGAAACTGTTGTTAGATTGCACAGTACAATACATATTACGTACAATTGACCACTAAATGGTAAAACCCCAATAATTGTATTAACTTGTTTAAATCGGGGTGGGTGTTAATCAATTCATGGTACATACAAATACACACATATATATATATATATATATATATATATATATATATATGTATATATATATATGTATATATATATATATATACATACATACATATATGTATGTGTGGGAAAAATCACAAGACTACTTCATCTCTACAGAAGTGTTTCATGAGGGGTTCCCTCAATCATCAGGAGATTTTAATGGAAGCATTCACATACAATGGTTTATATAGGGCACAGAGTGGGTGGGTACAAGCAGGCGTAGGGTGTGGTGATTGGCTCATGTGTTACCTAGGTGGTATTTCCGTCTGTGGCGGCATGTTGAAACGATTTCACTGCGCTTGTTGAGGGATGATAGATCTGGATGATATATAATAAACAGTTTCTCTTTTAAGCATAGGTTGCATCTTTTATTACCACTGTTGTAAGGTGTGCTGGATGCAAGAATTTGCCATGTTATTGAATATTCAACATTGTTGTCTTTGAGGTTCCAAATGTGTTTGCTGAGTTCTGTAGAATTCTGCAAAGTCTGGTTTCTAAAGGAGGCGTTGTGATTATTCCATCTTGTTTTGAACGCTCCTTCGGTTAATCCTACGTACGTACAATAATGTTGAATATTCAATAACATGGCAAATTCTTGCATCCAGCACACCAGTCCTTACAACAGTGGTAATAAAAGATGCAACCTATGCTTAAAAGAGAAACTGTTTATTATATACCATCCAGATCTATCATCCCTCAACAAGCGCAGTGAAATCTTTTCAACATGCCGCCACAGACGGAAACACCTCCCTAGGTAACACATGAGCCAATCACCACACCCTACGCCTGCCTGTACCCACCCACTCTGTGCTCTATATAAACCATTGTATGTGAATGCTTCCATTAAAATCTCCTGATGATTGAGGGAACCCCTCATGAAACACTTCTGTAGAGATGAAGTAGTCTTTTGATTTTTCCCACACCTACATATTGCGCTCTACCACGGTATCGAGCACTATTCTCTGGATAATCCAATCAAGACATATACATACATATATGTATATAGACCCTGCGATGAGATGGCCACTTGTCCAGGGTGTACCTCGCCTCCCGCCCAGATTGTAGCTTAGATAGGCACCAGCAACCCCAAAGGGAACAAGCGGAAGAAAATGAATGGATGGATGGATGTATGTATATATATATATATATATATACATACAAACACATATATATGCGTACATATATAGATATGTATATATATATATATATATATATATACACACACACATGCATATACCCACTCCAAATGCAGCTGAGATAGGCTCCAGCGACCCCCATGTTGACGCTGCTATTTCAGATTTATGCTAATATACAACATTCCCAGCAGTTAGTGTGAGGAGAAAGAGAAGATTTGATAAATCTGATTTTAATAGCAGAATCAAATATTGGAGCAAAAAACAAACAAGCAGCATGAAATAATGTAGCTGGTGGCCATCTTGCCTGGGGCGACAAGAAGGACGACCAGTTGAATCCACCTGCACTTGAACGCATCAAGTCCTTTTGGAAAAATGGAGAGGAGAAACTTCAGTTGGCTTTGGCACGCAGCTGCGCCCTCTTGCCCGTCACTGCCTGGAAGCCCGTCTTGATGCTGGCCACGGAGCAGCGCGAGTGGCACGTCTCGCACTGCAGGAAGTAGAGGCGGGTGTCCTTCTGCAGGATGGTCTCTGGCGAGCGGCAGGTGTGACACGTCACATATTCCTCTGCGGGGAGACACGCCGTTAGCCAGCACTCTCACTCACACTCACACCTGCGCTCCTGACATTGGGGAATAAACATCTTCCAAAATACTTACACCTACGCTCCTGTCATTGGGGAATAAACATCTTCCAAAATACTCACACCTACGCTCCTGTCATTGGGGAATAAACATCTTCCAAAATACACACCTACTAAAACTCATGTTGTCCATGCATCCTTTTCTACATTTGACCCTGGAACAGATAAGTTTTATTCATCTTGTGTTTATGACAAAAGTGTTTGCAAAGAAAGAATCGGACCTAGTTTGTGTTCTTTCACCTGTGAAGTGTGCAGGAAACATGTCTAAAACACTCCTAAGAAGCTCACCTGTGAAGTGTGCAGGGAGCTCACCTAAAACACTCCTAAGAAGCTCACCTGTGAAGTGTGCAGGGAGCTCACCTAAAACACTCCTAAGAAGCTCACCTGTGAAGTGTGCAGGGAGCTCACCTAAAACACTCCTAAGAAGCTCACCTAAGAAGTGTGCAGGGAGCTCACTTTAGCTCGGTTGGTAGAGAGGCCGTGCCAGCAACTTGAGGGTTGCAGGTTCGATTCCCGCTTCTGCCAACCTAGTCACTGCCGTTGTGTCCTTGGGCAAGAGACTTTACCCACCTGCTTCCAGTGCCAACCACATTGGTTTGAATGTAACTTAGATATTCGGTTTCACTATGTAAAGCGCTTAGAGTCACTTGAGAAAAAGCGCTATATAAATATAATTCACTTCACTTTACTTTAAGAAGGGCGCAGAGAGTTTGCCTAAGAAGCTCTTTAAGAACGGTGCAAGGAGCTCGCCTAAGACACACGCCTAAGAAGCACGCCTCAGAACCTCGCCTAAGAAGCACGCCTCAGAACCTCGCCTAAGAAGGGCACAAGGAGCTCGCCTAAGAATCTCACATAAGAAGAACGCATGGCGCTCGCCTCAGAACCTCGCCTAAGAAGGGCACAAGGAGCTCGCCTAAGAATCTCACATAAGAAGAACGCATGGCGCTCGCCTCAGAACCTCGCCTAAGAAGGGCACAAGGAGCTCGCCTAAGAATCTCACATAAGAAGAACGCATGGCGCTCGCCTCAGAACCTCGCCTAAGAAGGGCACAAGGAGCTCGCCTAAGAATCTCACATAAGAACGCATGGCGCTCGCCTCAGAACCTCGCCTAAGAAGGGCACAAGGAGCTCGCCTAAGAATCTCACATAAGAACGCATGGCGCTCGCCTCAGAACCTCGCCTAAGAAGGGCACAAGGAGCTCGCCTAAGAATCTCACATAAGAAGAACGCATGGCGCTCGCCTCAGAACCTCGCCTAAGAAGGGCACAAGGAGCTCGCCTAAGAATCTCACATAAGAAGAACGCATGGCGCTCGCCTCAGAACCTCGCCTAAGAAGGGCACAAGGAGCTCGCCTAAGAATCTCACATAAGAACGCATGGCGCTCGCCTCAGAACCTCGCCTAAGAAGGGCACAAGGAGCTCGCCTAAGAAGCACGCCTCAGAACCTCGCCTAAGAAGGGCACAAGGAGCTCGCCTAAGAATCTCACATAAGAAGAACGCATGGCGCTCGCCTCAGAACCTCGCCTAAGAAGGGCACAAGGAGCTCGCCTAAGAATCTCACATAAGAACGCATGGCGCTCGCCTCAGAACCTCGCCTAAGAAGGGCACAAGGAGCTCGCCTAAGAATCTCACATAAGAAGAACGCATGGCGCTCGCCTCAGAACCTCGCCTAAGAAGGGCACAAGGAGCTCGCCTAAGAATCTCACATAAGAAGAACGCATGGCGCTCGCCTCAGAACCTCGCCTAAGAAGGGCACAAGGAGCTCACCTAAGAATCTCACATAAGAACGCATGGCGCTCGCCTCAGAACCTCGCCTAAGGGCACAAGGAGCTCGCCTAAGAATCTCACATAAGAACGCATGGCGCTCGCCTCAGAACCTCGCCTAAGAAGGGCACAAGGAGCTCGCCTAAGAATCTCACATAAGAACGCATGGCGCTCGCCTCAGAACCTCGCCTAAGGGCACAAGGAGCTCGCCTAAGAATCTCACATAAGAAGAACACATGGTGCTCGCCTCAGAACCTCGCCTAAGAAGGGCACAAGGAGCTCGCCTAAGAATCTCACATAAGAACGCATGGCGCTCGCCTCAGAACCTCGCCTAAGAAGGGCACAAGGAGCTCGCCTAAGAATCTCACATAAGAAGAACGCATGGCGCTCGCCTCAGAACCTCGCCTAAGAAGGGCACAAGGAGCTCGCCTAAGAATCTCACATAAGAAGAACGCATGGCGCTCGCCTCAGAACCTCGCCTAAGAAGGGCACAAGGAGCTCGCCTAAGAATCTCACATAAGAACGCATGGCGCTCGCCTCAGAACCTCGCCTAAGAAGGGCACAAGGAGCTCGCCTAAGAATCTCACATAAGAAGAACGCATGGCGCTCGCCTCAGAACCTCGCCTAAGAAGGGCACAAGGAGCTCGCCTAAGAATCTCACATAAGAAGAACGCATGGCGCTCGCCTCAGAACCTCGCCTAAGAAGGGCACAAGGAGCTCGCCTAAGAATCTCACATAAGAACGCATGGCGCTCGCCTCAGAACCTCGCCTAAGAAGGGCACAAGGAGCTCGCCTAAGAATCTCACATAAGAACGCATGGCGCTCGCCTCAGAACCTCGCCTAAGAAGGGCACAAGGAGCTCGCCTAAGAATCTCACATAAGAAGAACGCATGGCGCTCGCCTCAGAACCTTGCCTAAGAAGGGCACAAGGAGCTCGCCTTAGAATCTCACATAAGAACGCATGGCGCTCGCCTCAGAACCTCGCCTAAGGGCACAAGGAGCTCGCCTAAGAATCTCACATAAGAACGCATGGCGCTCGCCTCAGAACCTCGCCTAAGAATCTCACATAAGAACGCATGGCGCTCGCCTCAGAACCTCGCCTAAGAAGGGCACAAGGAGCTCGCCTAAGATTCTCACATAAGAACGCATGGCGCTCGCCTCAGAACCTCGCCTAAGAAGGGCACAAGGAGCTCGCCTAAGAATCTCACATAAGAAGAACACATGGCGCTCGCCTCAGAACCTCGCCTAAGAAGGGCACAATGAGCTCGCCTAAGAATCTCACATAAGAAGAACGCATGGCGCTCGCCTCAGAACCTCGCCTAAGACGGGCACAATGAGCTCGCCTAAGAATCTCACATAAGAATAACGCATGGCGCTCGCCTCAGAACCTCGCCTAAGAAGGGCACAAGGAGCTCGCCTAAGAATCTCACATAAGAACGCATGGCGCTCGCCTCAGAACCTCGCCTAAGAAGGGCACAAGGAGCTCGCCTAAGAATCTCACATAAGAACGCATGGCGGTTGCCTCAGAACCTCGCCTAAGAAGGGCACAAGGAGCTCGCCTAAGAATCTCACATAAGAAGAACGCATGGCGCTCGCCTCAGAACCTCGCCTAAGAAGGGCACAAGGAGCTCGCCTAAGAATCTCACATAAGAAGAACGCATGGCGCTCGCCTCAGAACCTCGCCTAAGAAGGGCACAAGGAGCTCGCCTAAGAATCTCACATAAGAAGAACGCATGGCGCTCGCCTCAGAACCTCGCCTAAGAAGGGCACAAGGAGCTCGCCTAAGAATCTCACATAAGAACGCATGGCGCTCGCCTCAGAACCTCGCCTAAGAAGGGCACAAGGAGCTCGCCTAAGAATCTCACATAAGAACGCATGGCGCTCGCCTCAGAACCTCGCCTAAGAAGGGCACAAGGAGCTCGCCTAAGAATCTCACATAAGAACGCATGGCGCTCGCCTCAGAACCTCGCCAAAAAAGGGCACAAGGAGCTCGCCTCAGAACCTCGCCTAAGAACCTCGCCTAAGAAGGGCACAAGGAGCTTGCCTCAGAAGAGCGCAGGGAGTTGAACTAATTTTTTTATTTTATTCTTCTATTTTTTTCTCCCATTCCTCCCACTTGAGGGCGCATAGAGCAGGCATAAGAAGAGTGCCTAAAAAGATGGCGAAAGAAGGGTGCAGAGAGGTGGCCTAAAAGGTGGTGAAAGAAGGGTGCAGGGTCTCAATGGGAAGGAGTGCAGATGTAGTCTAGGGTGGAAGTAAGGCGTTCCTTCTCTTCAACATGACAACATTTCCCTCACATTACATTCCTTCTTGTGACCTTGTGTGTTTAACAGACTGTGATACAACCGATCTGATCAGTAGAACCAAGAAGTGTATAGTCCACCCAGTAATGTTGTCTTTGTACTTACTGATATATCTCCTCAATACGTTTTCTATCTGTTTCTGCTGGAACCTTCCTTTGATCACAAGCTGGTTGTTTCCATCGATGGAACCACTGAGGACACAAACAGTGTGTTAAATTTCTTCCTGAAAAACATGTCAGGAGCAGTTTGGAATATTAGGACCCTCATTGCTAAAATTATGAACTTATCACATTCCTCTCGCACTGTTCCCCTGAGATTAAAAAAAGTGGTTATTCATCCTACTCTCCCTCCCTTTATCGCGAAAATCCTAAAAAAAATTGGTGCACAACTTACATACACGTATATACATATATATATGTAGGTGTGGGAAAAATCACAAGAATACTTCATCTCTACAGAAGTGTTTCATGAGGGGTTCCCTCATGAAACAGTTCTGTAGAGATGAAGTAGTCTTTTGATTTTTCCCACACCTACATATTGCGCTCTACCACGGTATCGAGCACTATTCTCTGGATAATCCAATCAAGACATATATATATATATATATATATATATATATATACATACATATATATATATATACATACACACACATATATATATATATATATATATACATACATATATATATATACATACATATATATATATACATACACACACATATATATATATATATATATATACATACATATATATATATACATACATATATATATATACATACACACACACACATACATATATATATAAATATATCTTGATTGGATTATCCAGAGAATAGTGCTCGATACCGTGGTAGAGCGCAATATGTAGGTGTGGGAAAAAAATCACAAGACTACTTCATCTCTACAGAACTGTTTCATGAGGGGTTCCCTCAATCATCAGGAGATTTTAATGGAAGCATTCACATACAATGGTTTATATAGGGCACAGAGTGGGTGGGTACAGGCAAGCGTAGGGTGTGGTGATTGGCTCATGTGTTACCTAGGAGGTGTTTCCTTCTGTGGCGGCATGTTGAAATAATTTCACTGCGCTTGTTGAGGGATGATAGATCGGGATGATATATAATAAACAGTTTCTCTTTTAAGCATAGGTTGCATCTTTTATTACCACTGTTGTAAGGTGTGTAGGATGCAAGAATTTGCCATGTTATTGAATATTCAACATTGTTGTCTTTGAGGTTCCAAATGTGTTTGCTGAGTTCTGTAGAATTCTGCAAAGTCTGGTTTCTAAAGGAGGCGTTGTGATTATTCCATCTTGTTTTGAACGCTCCTTCGGTTAATCCTACGTACGTGTCGGATGTGTTAATGTCCTTGCGTATTACCTTTGCTTGGTAAACGACTGATGTCTGTAAGCACCTTCCGTTGAGAGGGCAATCAGGTTTCTTGCGACAGTTACATTCATTATTGGTTTCAGAGTCGTTTAGTCTGGGGGTAGGCAGTCCTTTTGCAATTGCTTTGTTGTGGTTTGAAATGATTTGTTGCATGTTATTCATACAGCTGTAGCTCAATTTAATGTTGTTCTTGTTGAATATTTTTCTTAGGGTGTTGCCTTTGGGGAAGTGTTTGTCGATCAGAGTGAGGAACTTGCGGCCGATGTTGGTTGAGACGTCTTTGCTGAATGGCGGATTGTACCAGATGATGTTGTTTCGTTTTCTGCTCTTTTTTGGTTGGTTTCCTGGAGTGGGTTCATAGGTGAGGGTGAAGTTGTATCCGCTTTCATCAAGTGCTTTCTGGTACGGGGGGTTGCTTGGTCGAATTCAGCTTTGCTGGATGACAGCATCGATAGCCTTTTATTAATTCCGGTAGGTATTCTCTTCGTGGTGGTGGGTGGGTGGTTGCTGTCATGGTGCACGTATTGGAGTGTTGTGTTGGGTTTCGTGAATGGTTGGTAGCTGTTATTTCTCAGGTTGAAAGTGACGTCGAGGAAGTTGACGGTTTGCTTGTTGGCTTCGATCGTGATCCGTAGGCCGTTTTCTTTGAAGATTTGGCATATGCGCTTCTTGGTGTTCTCGCTGCTCCTTGGCGAGGCGCGGCACACTGCCAGTCCGTCATCACGGTAAATACCAAGGTTCAGGTTGTAATAAAAGATGCAACCTATGCTTAAAAGAGAAACTGTTTATTATATATCATCCCGATCTATCATCCCTCAACAAGCGCAGTGAAATTATTTCAACATGCCGCCACAGAAGGAAACACCTCCTAGGTAACACATGAGCCAATCACCACACCCTACGCCTGCCTGTACCCACCCACTCTGTGCTCTATATAAACCATTGTATGTGATTGCTTCCATTAAAATCTCCTGATGATTGAGGGAACCCCTCATGAAACAGATCTGTAGAGATGAAGTAGTCTTGTGATTTTTTCCCACACCTACATATATATATAAATATATAAACATATATATATATATATACATACTGTATACATATACTCATACATATATATACACATACAAATATACAGACACACATACATACAGTATATATATACATAAATATTTATACATATACATATATACACACACATACATATACACATATATAAATGGTAAATGGGTTGTACTTGTATAGCGCTTTTCTACCTTCAAGGTACTCAAAGCGCTTTGACACTACTTCCACATTTACCCATTCACACACACATTCACACACTGATGGAGGGAGCTGCCATTCAAGGCGCCAACCAGCACCCATCAGGAGCAAGGGTGAAGTGTCTTGCTCAGGACACAACGGACGTGACGAGGTTGGTACTAGGTGGGAATTGAACCTGGGACGCTCGGGTTGCGCACAGCCACTCTCCCCACTGCGCCACGCCGTCCCATATATATATACACATACAGTATATATATACACACACAAACATATATATACACATAAATATATATACACATATATATGTATGTATGTATGTATGTATATATATATATACACACATATAAATATATATGTATATATAGAAAATGGATGGATGGATGGATATACAAACCCCGTTTGCATATAAGTTGGGAAATTGTGTTAGATGTAAATATAAACAGAATACAATGATTTGCAAATCCTTTTCAACCCATATTCAATTGAATGCACTACAAAGACAAGATATTTGATGTTCAAACTCAAACTTTATTTTTTTTGCAAATAATAATTAACTTAGCATACACACACACACATACATGTGTATATATATATATATATATATATATATATATATATATATATATATATATATATATATACACACACACACACCAAAAACACACCTACTCAATGGCCTAGTGCAGGGGTCACCAACACGGTGCCCGCGGGACCAGATGAGACCGCTGGCCTGTTCTAAAAATAGCTCAAATAGCAGCACTTACCAGTGAGCTGCCTCTATTTTTTAAATGGTATTTATTTACTAGCAGGCCGGTCTCACTTTGCTTGACATCTTTAAATCTAAGAGAGACAGAACTCAAATATAATTTGAAAATCCAGGCGAATATTTTATGGTCTTGGTCTTCACTTGTTTAAATACATTTATTAATTTTTTTACTTTGCTTCTTATAACTTTCAGAAAGACAATTGTAGAGAAAAAATACTACCTTAAAAAATATTTTAGGATTTTTAAAAACACATACCTTTTTACCTTTTAAATTCATTCCTCTTCTTTCTTGACAACTTAAATCAATGTTCAAATAAATTTTTTTTTTTTAGTGTAAAGAATAATAAATTAATTTTAATTTAATTCTTCATTTTAGCTTCTGTTTTTTCGACAAAAAAATATTCCTGAAATTTTTCTTCTAACTTATTATGATTAAAATAAAATAAAAATATTCTGGCAAATCCAGAAAATCCGTAGAATCAAATTTAAATCTTATTTCAAAGTCTTTTGAATTTCTTTTAAAATTTTTGTACTGGAAAATCTCGAAGAAATAATGATTTGTCTTTGTTAGAAATATAGCTTGGTCCAATTTTTTATATATTGTAACAAAGTGCAGATTGGATTTTAACCAATTTAAAACATGTCATCAAAAATATATATTTATTGTGAGAAATCATTAAGATGATCAGTGTTCCCACAAAGATAAATATCAATAATTATTAATAATAACAGAGTTAAAGGTAAATTGAGCAAAATGGCTATTTCTGGCAATTTATTTAAGTGTGGTAGCCCTTCGCATTAATCAGTACCCAAGAAGTAGCTCTTGTTTTCAAAAAGGTTAGTGACCCCTGGCCTAGTGGTTAGTGTCCGCCCTGAGATCGGTAGGTTGGGAGTTCAAACCCCGGCCGAGTCATACCAAAGACTATAAAAAATGGGACCCATTGCTTGGCACTCAGCATTTAAGGTTGGAATTGGGGGTTAAATCACCATAAATGATTCCCGGGCACAGCACGGCACCGCTGCTGCCCACTGCTCCCCTCACCTCCCAGGGGGTGAACAAGGGTGATGGGTCAAATGCAGAGAATAATTTCACCACACCTAGTGTGTGTGTGACAATCATTGCTACTTTAACTTAACACACATATATATGTATGTATGTATATGTATATATATATATATATATATACACACACACATACATACATACATATATACACATATACATGTATACATATATATACACACCCACACACCTACATACACATTCTTATACTGTATACATAGTTATTTTACATGCAGTCGGCTTTCAGCTCCCAGCCTATTTGTTCTAGCCAAATGCGGCCCCCCAGTCTAAAGTGTGGACACCCCTGGGCTGTATCAATACATTTGATGGACTGATGTTCCTTGTGGAACCACTGGAAAGACACAAACGTCAATGTTCCTTTGCAAATGGAAGTCACGCAGGAAGACTCACCTGGTTCCCAGCTCAGCCAATAAGAAGGCCAGGAGATGTTTGGGCTGGCGATGCAAGCTGAAAGTATGGCCACACAAACATCAGATGAATATCTTACAAACATCAGCACAATATCGATGACAAACATCAACACAATATAGCTGACAAACATCAGCACCATATAAATAAATAAATGATAAATGGGTTGTACTTGTATAGCGCTTTTCTACCTTCAAGGTACTGAAAGCGCTTTGACACTACTTCCACATTTACCCATTCACACACACATTCACACACTGATGGAGGGAGCTGCCATGCAAGGCGCCAACCAGCACCCATCAGGAGCAAGGGTGAAGTGTCTTGCTCAGGACACAACGGACGTGACGAGGTTGGTACTAGGTGGGATTTGAACCCGGGACCCTCGGGTTGCGCATGGCCACTCTTCCACTGCGCCACGCTGTCCCATATAGGTGACAATCTTACAAACATCTTTACAATATAGGTGACAGGTGAAGACTGAAGTCCTCTTACAGTTTGCAGATGTCTGTGAAGTTGACGAAGGAGGTTTTCTTGGTTCCTACTCGCACCACCTGAGGAGGCTTCATGACAAACTTCCTCTTCTCTCCAGCCACCATGTCAGGGTTCTTCTCCCTCATGATGTTGAACACTCGGTTCAGGAGCTGAGGTGGGGCAGAAAGGAGGACTAAGTCTTGGTCACCTTGTCATACGTGTAGACTTAAAGGAAGACTAAGTCTTGGTCACCTTGTCATACGTGTAGTCTTAAAGGAGGACTAAGTCTTGGTCACCTTGTCATACGTGTAGACTTAAAGGAGGACTAAGTGTTGTCACCTCATCATACGTGTAGTCTTAAAGGAGGACTAAGTGTTGTCACCTCATCATACGTGTAGACTTAAAAGAGGACTAGGTGTTGTCACTTCATCATACGTGTAGTCTTAAAGGAGGACTAAGTTGTCACCTCATCATACGTGTAGTCTTAAAGGAGGACTAAGTGTTGTCACCTCATCATACGTGTAGACTTAAAAGAGGACTAAGTGTTGTCACCTCATCATACGTGTAGTCTTAAAGGAGGACTAAGTTGTCACCTCATCATACGTGTAGTCTTAAAGGAGGACTAAGTTGTCACCTCATCATACGTGTAGTCTTAAAGGAGGACTAAGGGTTGTCACCTCATCATACGTGTAGTCTTAAAGGAGGACTAAGTTGTCACCTCATCATACGTGTAGACTTAAAAGAGGACTAAGTGTTGTCACCTCATCATATGTGTAGACTTAAAAGAGGACTAAGTGTCACATCATCATATGTGTAGACTTAAAAGAGGACTAAGTGTCACCTCATCATATGTGTAGACTTAAAAGAGGACTAAGTGTGTCACATCATCATATGTGTAGACTTAAAAGAGGACTAAGTGTGTCACCTCATCATACGTGTAGTCTTAAAGGAGGACTAAGTTGTCACCTCATCATACGTGTAGACTTAAAAGAGGACTAAGTGTGTCACCTCATCATACGTGTAGTCTTAAAGGAGGACTAAGGGTTGTCACCTCATCATACGTGTAGACTTAAAAGAGGACTAAGTGTGTCACCTCATCATATGTGTAGACTTAAAAGAGGACTAAGTATCACCTCATCATATGTGTAGACTTAAAAGAGGACTAAGTGTGTCACCTCATCATATGTGTAGTCCCGTTCAGAGCCGGCCCAGGCTGGTCCTGTGCTGGAGCTGAAGGAAATGCCGTCGTTGTTTTTGCTCTCGTCGTCCTCCAGCACTGCAAACAAATCTATCATTAACAAACACACAGTGATCAACACATGCTTCTTTACTTGGTGACCTCTGTCAGGGCTGGTCCATCATGTCAGGTGGACCAGCTGTGAGCATGTTGACTCTATCAAAGATGGCGGAAATTTCCGTAACGACAATCAGACTAGCCCCGCCGGACGCAAACAAGTACATGTCAGCAACAAGCTGCTAAGCTAACAGGAAGTACTACAAGGTGAAAATACATCTTGTGGTGTACCCCAGGGGCCAATACTAAGACCACAAGGGTTCAATCTATATATCAACATTTATAAAGGCACAAATGACTTAGTTTTAAGGGTGTTTAGGAGAGAACACGCAGAAACTAATACTAATAACAGAAGGAATTAAAGAATTAAAAAGATGGTTTGACAAATACAGACTTTGAATCTCAGTAACACTAAAATAATGTGATATTTGGTAAGAGTAGAAGAGAAAGTCAAACAAATAAACATAGTTGACATTGAAAGAGTGAATAAATCACATGTTTGCTGTAATAAGAGGTGATAGAATGAACTGGAAATCATAAAGTAGCATGAAATATTTCTATAATGAATAAAGCAAAATATGATGTGGACCAAAAATCACTTCATTACAATATCTGAGTTATTGTGTTGAAATAATTACAAGAGTACACTTATTTATGAAAAACATCAGTTAGAAAACACAAAACGTTGGATATAGAGAATATAAAAACACTATTTATTGACTACAATATTTCCAAATGTAATGATTTGGTGCATTTTCAATCATCTAAAATTGTATCTTATTTTCCATGGCTCCTAAAAAATATCAATTATCAACATGAATTGATATCAAACACTACAGTTCCCAGCTGTATCGACCAGTCCTATCCTCGTGTCATCAAGTACAGCTTTTAGTATTGTTCATGTTTACAATTCTAATTGCTAGCAGCCCACTAATTACCGTCGTCTTTCTCCAAAGGTTCCCCTTCGTCAAAATCCACCTTCTTGGCCTTTTTCTTCTTCTTGTCCAGGATGTCGTCCTCCAGCACATCGCCCTGCTCTCCCTCGATCTTCAGCTCCTGGCAGGAGGAAGGTTGGACATGCTTGCTGAAGGCGCCAAGAGAGAAGAAGCAAGTACGCACCTTCATCCCCTCCTCCACGTCATTGTCGAATACTTTCTTGGGTTTCTTCTTCTTCTTCTTCTGATTGAAGAAGTTGAGGTCGTTCAAGTCGTCAGACGTCTCTGCAGGAAGAGGCAAGACATCTCATAACACTAAAAAGCTTTTATCTGGATGGAAAATAAAAGTCATCATTTTGCACATGGAGCGGCACTGCAATACAACATTTCCTGCTCAGTGGGAAGAAACTTCAAAATAAAAGCAGTAGCAAAGAAAAGCAAGTATTTTTAGATTGTTATCCACCGGAAGAAATTATTTATTCATGCTAAAAAAATTTTAAAAATCAATTGAACATTTTAGGTGCATTTAAAACTGGGGACCACAAACGATTAGACTCAGGGCTACATTGGGTTCAAAGAATTTGGCTTTTAAACCAAATTCCATGGCTGGGCTATTTGTCTATTATATTTGTGTACGTACGTATGTATATACATACATACATACATACAGCAATGAACTGTATTTAGTGACAGTGGTTTTCTGAAGTGTTCCTGAGCCCATGTGGTGATATCCTTTAGAGATTGATGTCGGTTTTTGATACAGTGCCGTCTGAGGGATGGAAGGTCACGGTCATTCAATGTTGGTTTCCGGCCATGCCGCTTATGTGGAGTGATTTCTCCAGATTTTCTGAACCTTTTGATGATATTATGGAGCGTAGATGTTGAAATCCCTAAATTTCTTGCAATTGCACTTTGAGAAACGTTGTTCTTAAACTGTTTGACTATTTGCTCACACAGTTGTGGACAAAGGGGTGTACCTCGCCCCATCCTTTTTTTGGGAAGCTGTTTTTATAGCCAATCATGGCACCCACCTGTTCCCAATTAGCCTGCACACCTGTGGGATGTTCCAAATAAGTGTTTGATGAGCATTCCTCAACTTTATCAGTATTTATTGCCACATTTCCCAACTTCTTTGTGACGTGTTGCTGGCATCAAATTGTTAAGTTAATAATGATTTGCAAAAAAAAATGTTTTGTCAGTTTAAACATCAAATATGTTGTCTTTGTAGCATATTCAACTGAATATGGCTTGAAAAGGATTTGCAAATCATTGTATTCTGTTTATATTTACATAATTTCCCAACTCATATGGAAACGGGGGTATATATATATATATATATATATATATATATATATATATATATATATACACAGTATATATATATATATAAACACTACACACAGGAAAACAGGAAAAAAGCTCCAAACAAGTCAGGATGTGATGTGACAGGTGGTGACAGTACACCTACTTTGAGACAAGAGCTATAGTCATGCATGCTTGTTATGCTTGAAAGTTATACCCAACAATGGCCACAACCACTTTTTACTCTCAATGTGGGCTGCTGAGTTTTAATTTTTAATGTTTTCTTGTTTTCTTCTGGTGGTGTGCCTCGGTATTTTTGCAATGAAAAAAATGTGCCTTGGCTCAGAAAAGGTTGAAAAACAGTGATTTAGGACAATTGTTGTATTAACTATATTTTCCAAAATTCCTGTTTTTTCCCAAATTTCCAAGAAATTCCCATTCACATGAATGGACCTATTAATAATTCTACAAAGCTCTAAACTCTCCATATTTTTGCGCCATTTTTAAACCCAATTTCGACCTTTCAACCATCCACCCACGCAAAACATGTTTTCCCTTTACCAAAGTTCCCGATTTTCCTGCCATTGATTAGGCATTACACATGGACTGCACATCCCACATTTCTCATCCGATTGGAAGCGTTTTACCATCCACACACTCCGCTCACCCTGGACATTCAAGCCTGCATGTTTCCCGGTTTGAAAAATTCCCCGATTACCAGGAACTCCTCCCATTTCAAAATGAATGGTCAAAATACAAACCTCTGCATATCCCACATTAGAAGCGTTCCAACATCCACACAGTCCACTCATGTGAAGTTCACCCAAGTGCTAGTGTTTTTAATGAAGTTGCCAGCCCTAACAAATATGGAAGTATACCACACTTCCAGTAGATACGAACATCTGCATCCATCACATTTAAAGAGAAATAAATAATAATCTGGAAGCTAAAAATAAGAATTGAGTCTAACCTTTCTTTCTGCTGTCGTCTTCATCCAGGTCAAAGTCCTTGTCGTCTCCAGCCTCCGGTTCCACCTCCTTCACCTCCACCTCCTTCACCTCCTCTCCTCCCACGTCTCCGCCTTCCTCGTCCAGCATGAAAGGCTTCTTCTTCTTCTTCTTCTTCTTGGTCATGTTGGGGTCGAAGATCATCTGAACAGGAAGCCGTGCACATGGCATGGTTGTTAGACGAGGTCATGTGATGAGGTGAAGAAGAAGAAAAGATGAGCGGGGTGGGTGTGAGCCCCCCGCAAACATGCGGTTCAAAAGTGCAAAAACATTTCCATATATATATATATAAAATAGACTGAATAATATATGTATATATATATAAACAACACCATATATAATATATATACACACACATATACATAAACGCATATGTACATATATATATATATATATATATATATATATATATATATATATATATATGTACATATATATATATATATATATATATATATATATATAATAGACTGAATAATATATATATAAACAACACCATATATAATATATATACACACACATATACATAAACGCATATGTACATATATATATATATATATATGTACATATATATATCTATATATATATGTACACATATACGTCGTTGTGACTTGTGCAGCCCTTTGAGACACTTGTGATTTAGGGCTGTATAAATAAACATTGATTGATTGATATATATACATATAGTAGAAGATACTAAACAAGTCCAGGTGTGGTCGCTGTGGAAACATTTTCAAAAGCTGAATGAAAATAATTGACAGATTTCATGAAAACACAAGATAAAGAATCCAACATTCGATTAGTTACTATGTATAAAAACAACATTCGATGACTTAGTATATTCAATGAAAATATCATTTGACTAGTTATCAAGTTTAATGATTTGATTAGTTCGTATGTTTTAAAAAGCCAACATTAATTAACAACAACAACGGGACTAACTAGCTAGTGTTGGCTAACCTTACTTTGTGCTAGCTCGCCTAGCTTGTGCTAACCGAGCTTGTGCTAACCTGGCTTGTGCTAGCCTATCTTGTGCTAGCCTATCTTGTGCTAACCGAGCTTGTGCTAGCCTAGCTTGTGCTAGCCTATCTTGTGCTAGCCTAGCTTGTGCTAACCTATCTTGTGCTAACCTAGCTTGTGCTAGCCTAGCTTGTGCTAACCGAGCTTGTGCTAGCCTAGCTTGTGCTAATTTAGCTTGTGCTAGCCTAGCTTGTGCTAACCGAGCTTGTGCTAGCCTATCTTGTGCTAACCTAGCTTGTGCTAACCGAGCTTGTGCTAACCGAACTTGTGCTAGCTAAGCTAGCTTGAGTTAGATGAGCCATGGGCGGTGACGTCACGATGATGGATATTGAGCATTTAGCCAAAGTTGTAGTCGTTTACAAGTGAATAATGCCTGATGTTCAACCAGGATGTTAATAAAAACACATACTTCCAGCATGTGGTGTATTTGCCAGTGAGTAAAGACATATATGTCATCCATGATGTGAATAAGAGCATGTGGCGGCTAGCTAGCACGAGGAGGCCCGAAGTCCTCCTGCTGCGCTCACACAAACACAAACACAAACACAGCGAGCGGGTAGAGACAAGATGGAGGAGAAGTGAGCTCACCTCGTCTCCGGACATGTTTGCGGCGGGCAAGGTTGTGTGTGAGAGAGAGAGAGTGGCAGACAGAGAGAGAGAAAGAGAGATAGTTTGTTCTTCCACACTCCGCTCGGCGACCACGTCTTGCGTCAGCGATGCAGTGGCAGTGCGCATGCGTGCGCGGGAGGGCGTGACGTCATGTGGCAGCGACATCGCGAGACTCCAGCAACAAAATACAATCAATTCAAAACATAATAATCATTCATATATGTCTTATATATATTCATATTGAGTTCTATTTTACTTCAAAACATAATAATCATTCATATATTTCTTATATATATTCATATTGAGTTCTATTTTACTCACTGTATTGAGGTTACAACCCCCTGGCATTGTTGCGTACTGTTTTTCTACTTATTTTGATTATTATTTCTCAACTGTAAACTAATTGCTGCAATTTATAAATAAATGTTTATAAAGTTACAACAAAAAAAGATACAAAAGTAAATTTAAAACATGCTAATTATGATTAGAATAACAATTAACTATTTGCTCTTGATTCTGAGTTTTTGTTCTTTGAATTTAATAAAGCATTTTTCTGTATTGTTAAATTAGTATCTACTCAAAGACTGGAGAAATGCAGCAATAAACTGAATCAATTGACTGGCTCATTACAAACAAACAAAATATTATTCATATAATGCGACTTTGCTTATGTTACATTTTAAAACTGCAATATGTTGTGGCAAGAAGTTAAAATACAATAAGTAGATATAATAGATAAATAAATGCATAAATGAAACGAAATATGATATTAAAACAAGTGCATGATGTAAATTCAGTGTTTTGCTTGGATTCCATGTGACAATTATAGATTGACTTCATGAAATTAGCGTCATCTTGTAGAAATGTCCATCCATTACCTACCGCTTGTCCCTTTCGGGGTCGCTGGAGCCACCACGTCGCATGTCAACTTTTTGAAATATGAAACAATTCCTGCCATATGCCAAAGGTAATCTCGCCAGGTGATGATTTATTGCCATGTCATGACTTTCTTCCACTCACTTTGTTCATGGAAAAAGAACAAATGAATGTATTCCAAACCTATTCTATTACAAATGTAATATTTGAAATGTCAGTATATTTCTACAAACTCATACATTTTCACAAAATGTATTTTTAGAAAGTTTTTTTTTCTTTTCATAGTCTAACTGTATTCCATATTACAAGTAAAGCACATCTTTTGACTCAGACATGACAAATTGTCATGCTGTAATTGTGTGCTCATCCTGCATGACAACATTACTCCTCTGTGATGAACACTTGAGGTATTCATGAGAAATGAGCATATTTATTGGGACATTACAAGTGCTTTCAGGAAAAAATAAAAAATAAAAGAGGGCAACACAAACACAAAAATTGACTTCTTTTAATTATTTTTTTCCAAATAATATTCATTTCTGGATAAATAAAACATTCCATAGAACAGCAAACATGCTTGCCCGTCTGTAATTCACCTCTGGGACTTTTTTTGTCAATGAAAAATATACATTAGGGATTTGAAGTATGAAATAGAAGGCAAGCAACACTCAACCTTACAAAGAGATGATTGACCTCTCCTTTTCAAGAGGCTCGGACAGGAGGGGCAAAAAGTGAAATAGAAGACGTCGTGAGAGGTGGACTCCTGGAGAGCAGGGTGTAGAAAAGTGTCTTATTTACATCATGTGTGACCAGAGGAGGGAGGAGGAGCAAACACTCCATGTGGAAAACACTTTTGCAATGAAATAACTTGAAATGAAATAACTTGAAATGAAAGAAAACTTGAAATGAAAGAAAACTTGAAATTAAAGATAAAATAAAAAATAACTTGAAAGATTATTTAAAAGATAACTTCAAACAAAAGATCAATTGAAATGAAAGATAAAATACAAAATAAAAGTCAGGACTTTCACAAATGGTGTAGTGAAAGATGCTAAAGCTAAGAAGAAGATATCAGGGCATATCAATTAGTGTCATGTTGAAACTTTCATTATTCTGACAATAAACATCTTTTCTTTTGGAGTGTCCAATTCAGTACTACACACACACACACACACACGCACACACGCGCACACGCGCACACGCACGCACACGCACGCACACGCACGCACACACACACACACGCACGCACGCACGCACGCACGCACACGCACGCACACGCACGCACGCACGCACGCACACGCACACAGTATGAGTCCATGGGGTGTCCAGCTGGCGATACAGGTGAGAGTACAGATGATATATTGAAGTGATCACATGGCTTCTGCCCAGCGCTGCAAGTCATCCATGTCATCTTCATCCTCCACTTTCTTTGCTGCTGGGAGTGGGACAAATAACACTTCAAACTTGACATATCTGTATATATGTGTGTGTGTGTGTGTGATGAATGTGGTGGTGGTACCAGGTCTGGAAGGTAAGGAGGTTGAAGGCACATTGGGCAGGGGCACGTTCTCTGGCCCTATGTCCAGCAAGTTTTTATCCAGCTCTTCTTGTTCCAACTCATCCAGCTCAGCAAGAAGTTCATCCTGTACAACATGACATGGATGTTTCATCTCAAATATATTAAGACATATTCTAATCAAGCATGTCCAGCACACTTGGGAGCAGACCTGTGGAGAAGGATGTGCATGCGCTCGCCACGCACGCACGCACATTACACGCTTTTGGCCCCTGATCAACTTTTTAGCCCAATGTGGCCTTCAAAGACACTCTGATATACAGGATCTTTGACTATTGTGTTTGCAGGACTTACTAAGTCTTCTTGTCCTATAGAGGATCTTTGACTATTGTGTTTGCAGGACTTACTAAGTCTTCTTGTCCTATAGAGGATCTTTGACTATTGTGTTTGCAGGACTTACTAAGTCTTCTTGTCCTATAGAGGATCTTTGACTATTGTGTTTGCAGGACTTACTAAGTCTTCTTGTCCTATAGAGGACCTTTGACTATTGTGTTTGCAGGACTTACTAAGTCTTCTTGTCCTATAGAGGATCTTTGACTATTGTGTTTGCAGGACTTACTAAGTCTTCTTGTCCTATAGAGGATCTTTGACTATTGTGTTTGCAGGACTTACTAAGTCTTCTTGTCCTATAGAGGATCTTTGACTATTGTGTTTGCAGGACTTACTAAGTCTTCTTGTCCTATAGAGGATCTTTGACTATTGCTTTTGCAGGACTTACTAAGTCTTCTTGTCCTATAGAGGATCTTTGACTATTGTGTTTGCAGGACTTACTAAGTCTTCTTGTCCTATAGAGTATCTTTGACTATTGTGTTTGCAGGACTTACTAAGTCTTCTTGTCCTATAGAGGATCTTTGACTATTGTGTTTGCAGGACTTACTAAGTCTTCTTGTCCTATAGAGGATCTTTGACTATTGTGTTTGCAGGACTTACTAAGTCTTCTTGTCCTATAGAGGATCTTTGACTATTGTGTTTGCAGGACTTACTAAGTCTTCTTGTCCTATAGAGGATCTTTGACTATTGTGTTTGCAGGACTTACTAAGTCTTCTTGTCCTATAGAGGATCTTTGACTATTGTGTTTGCAGGACTTACTAAGTCTTCTTGTCCTATAGAGGATCTTTGACTATTGTGTTTGCAGGACTTACTAAGTCTTCTTGTCCTATAGAGGATCTTTGACTATTGTGTTTGCAGGACTTACTAAGTCTTCTTGTCCTATAGAGGATCTTTGACTATTGTGTTTGCAGGACTTACTAAGTCTTCTTGTCCTATAGAGGATCTTTGACTATTGTGTTTGCAGGACTTACTAAGTCTTCTTGTCCTATAGAGGATCTTTGACTATTGTGTTTGCAGGACTTACTAAGTCTTCTTGTCCTATAGAGGATCTTTGACTATTGTGTTTGCAGGACTTACTAAGTCTTCTTGTCCTATAGAGGATCTTTGACTATTGTGTTTGCAGGACTTACTAAGTCTTCTTGTCCTATAGAGGATCTTTGACTATTGTGTTTGCAGGACTTACTAAGTCTTCTTGTCCTATAGAGGATCTTTGACTATTGTGTTTGCAGGACTTACTAAGTCTTCTTGTCCTATAGAGGATCTTTGACTATTGTGTTTGCAGGACTTACTAAGTCTTCTTGTCCTATAGAGGATCTTTGACTATTGTGTTTGCAGGACTTACTAAGTCTTCTTGTCCTATAGAGGATCTTTGACTATTGTGTTTGCAGGACTTACTAAGTCTTCTTGTCCTATAGAGTATCTTTGACTATTGTGTTTGCAGGACTTACTAAGTCTTCTTGTCCTATAGAGGATCTTTGACTATTGTGTTTGCAGGACTTACTAAGTCTTCTTGTCCTATAGAGGATCTTTGACTATTGTGTTTGCAGGACTTACTAAGTCTTCTTGTCCTATAGAGGATCTTTGACTATTGTGTTTGCAGGACTTACTAAGTCTTCTTGTCCTATAGAGGATCTTTGACTATTGTGTTTGCAGGACTTACTAAGTCTTCTTGTCCTATAGAGGATCTTTGACTATTGTGTTTGCAGGACTTACTAAGTCTTCTTGTCCTATAGAGGATCTTTGACTATTGTGTTTGCAGGACTTACTAAGTCTTCTTGTCCTATAGAGGATCTTTGACTATTGTGTTTGCAGGACTTACTAAGTCTTCTTGTCCTATAGAGGATCTTTGACTATTGTGTTTGCAGGACTTACTAAGTCTTCTTGTCCTATAGAGGATCTTTGACTATTGTGTTTGCAGGACTTACTAAGTCTTCTTGTCCTATAGAGGATCTTTGACTATTGTGTTTGCAGGACTTACTAAGTCTTCTTGTCCTATAGAGGATCTTTGACTATTGTGTTTGCAGGACTTACTAAGTCTTCTTGTCCTATAGAGGATCTTTGACTATTGTGTTTGCAGGACTTACTAAGTCTTCTTGTCCTATAGAGGATCTTTGACTATTGTGTTTGCAGGACTTACTAAGTCTTCTTGTCCTATAGAGGATCTTTGACTATTGTGTTTGCAGGACTTACTAAGTCTTCTTGTCCTATAGAGGATCTTTGACTATTGTGTTTGCAGGACTTACTAAGTCTTCTTGTCCTATAGAGGATCTTTGACTATTGTGTTTGCAGGACTTACTAAGTCTTCTTGTCCTATAGAGGATCTTTGACTATTGTGTTTGCAGGACTTACTAAGTCTTCTTGTCCTATAGAGTATCTTTGACTATTGTGTTTGCAGGACTTACTAAGTCTTCTTGTCCTATAGAGGATCTTTGACTATTGTGTTTGCAGGACTTACTAAGTCTTCTTGTCCTATAGAGGATCTTTGACTATTGTGTTTGCAGGACTTACTAAGTCTTCTTGTCCTATAGAGGATCTTTGACTATTGTGTTTGCAGGACTTACTAAGTCTTCTTGTCCTATAGAGGATCTTTGACTATTGTGTTTGCAGGACTTACTAAGTCTTCTTGTCCTATAGAGGATCTTTGACTATTGTGTTTGCAGGACTTACTAAGTCTTCTTGTCCTATAGAGGATCTTTGACTATTGTGTTTGCAGGACTTACTAAGTCTTCTTGTCCTATAGAGGATCTTTGACTATTGTGTTTGCAGGACTTACTAAGTCTTCTTGTCCTATAGAGGATCTTTGACTATTGTGTTTGCAGGACTTACTAAGTCTTCTTGTCCTATAGAGGATCTTTGACTATTGTGTTTGCAGGACTTACTAAGTCTTCTTGTCCTATAGAGGATCTTTGACTATTGTGTTTGCAGGACTTACTAAGTCTTCTTGTCCTATAGAGGATCTTTGACTATTGTGTTTGCAGGACTTACTAAGTCTTCTTGTCCTATAGAGGATCTTTGACTATTGTGTTTGCAAGACTTACTAAGTCTTCTTGTCCTCACACTCACCTCGTCGTATTCCTCCCCGAAGCAGACGGGTTTGGAGATGGCGTCTGAGATCTCCTGGGCCAACTCCTGCTGCTCGTTGATGTCCTGCATCAAGTCGTCCACCTTGTCTATGTCCCTGCAAGAACACACTTGTCAAGAGCACAGCAGCTAAAGGTGTATGCTCATGCGTGTGCTGCGTACATGTTAGCGTGTGCAGACTTCATGGCCTTGGCAGCATAGCCCATGTTCTTTAGCACTTCTGTGTTGGTGTTGGCATTCTCCAGGGCCTCCCTCTGGAACTCGATGGTGGACAAGGTGCCGTCGATCTGCTCCAGCTGCTTCTCGTACCGCTTCTTTCGCTTCAAAGCCTGCAGAGCCGCTGCAGAGACCATGATGGAGAGCACAAGTTGACAGGCTTCACTACACTTCTGAAACAAGCTCTGCTAAGTGCGGACACAGGTGGCGTAGGTTTCATCCCTTTGTTTATCTTCGGCGGTTAAATGGCTGTTAAAATGTTAGCAATGCTAGTCTCACTGACATTTATGTATTTCCCTTACGCTACGAAATGAATACAATAAAGTTGGGGTACACTTCTTACACATGTAGAGGAAAACAAACTAACACTTGTACCATAAATATATGTCTGTGTGTGTGTGTGATAATGATAATTAATCAAATGTACTTTGGACAGGTGCTTGTGTAATACATATATACATGTATATGTATGTAGGTGTGGGAAAAATCACAAGACTACTTCGCTCTACAGAACTGTTTCAAGAGGGGTTCCCTCAATCTCCTGATGAAACAGTAGTCTTGTGATTTTTCCCACACATACATATTGCGCTCTACCACGGTATCGAGCACTATTTTCTGGATAATCCAATCAAGACATACATAGTATACATATATACACATATATATATATATATATATATATATATATATATACATATATACACATATATACACATATATATATATATATATATATATATATATATATATATATATATATATATATATATATATATATATATATATATATATATATATATATATATATATATATATATAGATGTACAGTGGGGCAAAAAAGTATTTAGTCAGCCAGCGATTGTGCAAGTTCTCCCACTTCAAATGATGACAGAGGTGTGTAATTTTCATCATAGGTACACTTCAACTGTGAGAGACAGAATGGGGAAAAAAATCTAGGAATTCACATTGTAGGAATTTTAAATAATTTATTTGTAATTTATGGTGGAAAATAAGTATTTGGTCAACCATTCAAAGCTCTCATTGATGGAAGGAGGTTTTGGCTCCAAATCTCAGGATACATGGCCCCATTCATTCTTTCCTTAACACGGATCAATCGTCCTGTCCCCTTAGCAGAAAAACAGCCCCAAAGCATGATGTTTCCACCCCCATGCTTCACAGTAGGTATGGTGTTCTTGGGATGCAACTCAGTATTCTTCTTCCTCCAAACACGACGAGTTGAGTTTATACCAAAAAGTTCTATTTTGGTTTCATCTGACCACATGACATTCTCCCAATCCTCTGCTGTATCATCCATGTGCTCTCTGACAAACTTCAGACGGGCCTGAACATGCACTGGCTTAAGCAGGGGACACGTCTGGCACTGCAGGATTTGATTTCCTGTCGGCGTAGTGTGTTACTGATGGTAACCTTTGTTACTTTGGTCCCAGCTCTCTGCAGGTCATTCACCAGGTCCCCCGTGTGGTTCTGGGATTTTTGCTCACCGTTCTCATGATCATTTTGACCCCACGGGATGAGATCTTGCGCGGAGCCCCAGATCGAGGGATATTATCAGTGGTCTTGTATGTCTTCCATTTTCTGATGATTGCTCCAACAGTTAATTTTTTCACACCAAGCTGCTTGCCTGTTGTAGATTCCCTCTTCCCAGTCTGGTGCAGGTCTACAATTCTTTTCCTGGTGTCCTTCGACAGCTCTTTGGTCTTGGCCATAGTGGAGTTTGGAGTCTGACTGTTTGAGGCTGTGGACAGGTGTCTTTTATACAGATAACGAGTTCAAACAGGTTCCATTAATACAGGTAACGAGTGGAGGACAGAAGAGCTTCTTAAAGAAGAAGTTACAGGTCTGTGAGAGCCAGAGATCTTCCTTGTTTGAAGTCACCAAATACTTATTTTCCAGCATATTTTACAAAATAAATTCTTTAAAATTCCTACAATGTGAATTCCTGGATTTTTTCCCCCACATTCTGTCTCTCACAGTTGAAGTGTACCTATGATGAAAATTACAGACCTCTGTCATCATTTTAAGTGGGAGAACTTGCACAATCGCTATATATATATATATATATATATATATATATACATATGTACTATATACATGTATATATACAGTGTGTGTGTATATATATATATGTATGTGTACATATGTACTATGTATATATACAGTGTACACATATATGTATACATACATAGATATGTATGTCTATATACATATGTATATATTCATACATACATATGGATATATATGTATGTATGCATATATATATATATATATATATATATGCAGACACATAAACATGTATATATATAGAATACACATATGTATGTATGTGTACTATGTGTATATACATTTAGAGGTAAAAAACAAACACTTGTACCATATATATATATGTATATGTATACACACATATACATATATATATATTTCACACGTCTGTGTGTGTGTGAGTGACTGATAATATTAATTGATGAATGTATTTCGTACAGGTGTTGTGCAATAAATAAATCATTAGGATTTACCACCCTTGCTTTGACCCGTAAATGCATCATTGTAGCTGCTCTACATCCTAGAATATATACATATATACACACAACTATGTATTTAACAACTCAATGACAACCAAACACACTTGAAACAACAATAAATGACAAGTAAACACAGTTGAAACAACAATAAATGACAAGTAAACACACTTGAAACAACGTTAAATGACAAGTAAACAAATGACAAGTAAAGACAGTTGAAACAAGATTAAATGACAAGTAAAGATAGTTGAAACAAGATTAAATGACAAGTAAAGACAGTTGAAACAACATTAAACGAGGAAAGGTGAGGCTGCTAACATGACAGCTAGGCTAGGTTAGGCTAGGCTAAGCTAGCATGCTAAGAGGCCGCGCGGGCAACAAAGGTGCGTAAAGGTGCATAAAGGTGCATGAAGGTGCATGAAGGTGCATGAAGGTGCATGAAGGTGTGTTTTGCCGCACCTCTCTTGTTCTTGACGCCGTTCTTCCTGGCGACCTGCAGCTCCTGCTCGATCTTCTTCTCCAGGAAGTCCTGCTTCTTGCTCAGCATCTCCTCCGTCTCTCGCAGCTTCTGGACGGCCTCCTGCGGGCTCGGACCCTTGCCGCCTTTGCTGCCGCCGAACAGCTTGCCGAACAAGGCCATCGCTCGGAGAATGAAGGAACAGAAAGTGTGAAAAGACGAGAAGCAGGAAAGACTTTCGGGACTTTGGCTTCTGACTCCGGCGTCGCCCTGCCTGCCTGCCGCTTGTTGATCTTTACCCACTTCCGGGAGAAGGCCCAATGACGTCACAGGCGTCGCGTACGGGCCAGCGGCGAATGACGTCACGTTTGTCGCCCTCTGCTGGACAACTGCGCTTTCGCCTCCATTGTGTTCGACAGCTTTGATTATTAGTGCAATGATTAAAAAGACTAAATCAATCCTATTTATCACATCCATCCGTTTTCTACCGCTTGTCCCTTTTGGGGTCAATTGAATCAGTATGTCACTTCTGTTCAAACAGCAGCTCGTGGTTTTGAGGATCTTTGACGAGCATTTTCTTCAGCAACTTCTTAAAAGCAGTGCGTTCATGCCACAGACGATCTTTGACTCGTGTCCTGCAGGGGGTCCTAAAAGTCGTCCTACAGCACTCGCGCCATACAGGATCTTCGACTTCTTTTAAAACCACAATGTCCTCCTCTCTTATAGAGGATCTTTGACCAGTGTTTTTTTTTTCTTTTTCTGCTGTATGTCCTCAAAAAGCTGTCATATAGAGCAGTGGTCCCCAAACACCGATTGATACCGGGCCGCAGAAGAATTTTTTATTCATTTTTCTTTAATTATTATTATTTTTTATTAAATTAACATAAAAAAACAATATACACTTAAAATTAGCGCACCAACCACAAAAACCTCAATTTTTCATGACAAAGAAAAAAAATAAAAAAATAAAAAAATAATCCCCCCCCCCGGGACAAATTATTAAGCGTTGACCGGTCCGCAGATACAAAAAGGTTGGGGACCACTGATATAGAGGATCTTTGACTAGTATTTGTGCAGTAAGACCAGAGTTTCTTGGGCTTTTTGATCCCGGCGCCTAAGCTTTCCACGACATGCCTCTTCCAATATGGACCATAAATCTTCATTTGAATCATTTTGAAAAACGATATTGAACTTAAAGTTTAACAGGAGAAAATATGATATGAAAGTTAATCACAAATATTATTATCAAGGCTTAGGTCAGGCTGATTACAAAAATAAATACTTAAACTTAGACTACCTTTTTATTGTCATTCAAATTGGAACTTTACAGTACGCAAAAGAACAACATTTAGTTGCATGAGCTCCTGGTAGTGCAGGATAAAAACAGCAATGAGGCGCAGATATAAATAAATAGATTACAGTACGGATAAATATAATGCACTTTTGCATATGCATCCAAGTTTATGGATGTATGTTATATTGTCTTTATATCCCAGCGAGTTAATCCATTTTGGGGGGAGTTGAGGGGATAATTTAATTATGATGCGTTCAAGAGTCTTACGGGCTGAGGGAAGAAGCTGTTACACAACCCGGAGGTTCTGCTTCGGAGGCTGCAGAACCTTTTTCTAGAGTCCAGCAGTGAAAACAGTCCTTGGTGGGGGTAGGAGGAGTCTGCAGATTTTCTGAGCCCTGGTCAGGCAGCGGCTTTTTGCCATCTCCTGGAAAGGAGGAAGAGGAGTCCTGATGATCTTTTCCGCCGTCCTCACCACTCTCTGGAGAGACTTGCAGTCTGAGGCACTGTAGGCTCCAGTCCAGACAGAGATGCAGGTGGTCTCTATAGTGCCTCTGTAGAATGTGGTTAGAATGGGGGCTATGGGGTGGGAGCTGTGCTCTTTTCATCACAGGCAAAAAGTGCATCCTTTCCACTACCTTGGCGTAAACTTTCCCAGGGAGGCTGAGTAGTGTGATACCCCTGTAATTAGCACACACCCTCTGGTCCCCCTTTTCAAATAGAGGAACCACCACCCCAGTCTGCCACTCCCTCGGCATTGTCCCAGACTTCCACGCAATGTTGAAAAGGTGTATCACCCAAGACTGCCCCTCTACACCCAGAGCCTTCAGTATTTCTGGACGGATCTCGTCAACCACTGGAGCTTTGCCACTGTGGAGTTGTCCAACTACCTCAGTGACTTCACTCCGAGAGATCGACGTCGATCCCCCATCATCCTCAGGGAGGGTGTGTCTGATGTAGTTGGGTTCAGGAGTTCCTCAAAGTGCTCTTTCCAACGCCCTGCGACTTCCTCACTTGAAGTCAGCAGAGTCCCATCCTTGCTGTACATAGCTTGGATGGTTCCCCGCCTCCCCCTCCTGAGGTGCCGTATAATCTTCCAGAACAGCTTTGGTGCTGCCCAATAGTCCTTTTCCATGGATTCCCCAAACTGCTCCCACACCCTCTGCTTAGCCTCGTCCACAGCCACGGCTGAATTGATTAACGAGGACCCCGACTTAAACAAGTTGAAAAACTTATTGGGGTGTTAGCATTTAGTGGTCAATTGTACGGAATATGTACTGAACTGTGCAGTCTACTAATACAAGTTTCAATCAATCAATCAAAGGCTGCTGCCCTTCGGGCCAGTCGGTACCTTGCAACTGCCTCCAGAGTCCTCTGGGATAACATACCGCGGTAGGACTCTTTCTTCAGTCGGACAGATTCCCTGACCACCGCTGTCCACCAGGGTGTTTTAGGGTTACCGCCCCTTGAGGCACCTAAGACCTTCTGGCCACAGCTCGCAGCTAAAGCTTTAGTAATAGAGGCTTTGAACATTGCCCATTCCTGTTCAATATCCCCAACCTCCACAGGGATGGCAGAGAAGTCCCGTCGGAGGTGAGAGTTGAAGTCCTTCTGGCCAGAGGACTCCTCCAAACGTTCCCAGTTCACCCGCACTACACGCTTGGGTATGCCAGGTCTGTCCAGAGGTTTCCCCCCACCATCTGACCCAACTCACCACCAGATGGTGATCAGTTGACAGTTCAGCCCCTCTTCACCCGAGTGTCCAAAACATACGGCCTCAGATCACCTGATAAGATTACAAAATTGATCATTGATCTTTGGCCTACGGTGCTCTGGTAGCAGGTACACCTATGAGCATCCTTATGCTTGAACACAGTGTTTGTTATCGCAAGTCCATGACTAGCACAGAAGTCCAATAGCAATACACCACTCAGGTTCAGATCAGGGAGACCGTTCCTCCCAATCACGCCAGTCCAAGTATCACTGTCATTGCCTATGTTTGCCTTGAAGTCCCCCAGCAAGATGGAATCCCCGGCCGGCGCCCCATACAGGACCCCATGCAAGGTATCCAAGAAGGCCGAATACTCAGAACTCTTGTTTGGTGCGTACGCGCAAACAACAGTGGAGTTTTAACCCCTCCAATCCTAAGGCGAAGGGAGGCGACCCTCTTATCCACTGGGGTGAACTCCAACGTGCTGGCACTCAGCCGGGGACTTGTGAGTATTCCCACACCCGCCTGGGCTCTCAAACCCTGAGCAACTCCAGAAGTGAACAAGGTCCATCCCTTGTCCAGGAGTGTGGTTTCAGAGCCCTTGCTATGCGTAGAGGTAAGCCCCACCAGATACAACCGTTAGCGCTCCACCTTCCGCACCAGCGTAGAGACCTTCCACGTCCCAAAAGTCAGCTTCTGCTGCCCCGAATTGGTCCGTCTGGAGCCTCCACTTTCACTGCCACCCTTCTCACTGGTTCCGACCGCGGGTGGTGAGCCCATGTGGCGAAGAGAATGGTGTGTCCATGTAGCTTCTTCAGACTGTGCCCACCGGGCGCTCGCTGACCAGCCCTGCCTCCGGAAGAGGGCCCCGGGCTTCCTCCGGGCTTCCTCCGGGCCGGGTGACGCATCTTCTCTTGGCTGATGTTACGTAATATTTCATCATCAATGTGATATTTCATCATCCGTGTGGGGTGATTACATAATATTTCATCATCAATGTGAGGTGATACTACATAATATTTCATTATCCATGTGATATTACGTAATATGTGAGGTGATATTATGTACAAACCCCGTTTCCATATGAGTTGGGAAATGGTGTTAGATGTAAATATAAACAGAATACAATGATTTGCAAATCATTTTCAACCCATATTCAGTTGAATATGCTACAAAGACAACATATTTCATGTTCAAACTCATAAACTTTTTTTTTTGTTGCAAATAATAATTAACCTAGAATTTCATGGCTGCAACACGTGCCAAAGTAGTTGGGAAAGGGCATGTCCACCACTGTGTTCCATCACCTTTTCTTTTAACAACACTCAATAAACGTTTGGGAACTGAGGAAACTAATTGTTGAAGCTTTGAAAGTGGAATTCTTTCCCATTCTTGTTTTATGTAGAGCTTCAGTCCTTCAACAGTCCGGGGTCTCCGCTGTCCTGTATTTTGTTTATATTTACATCTAACACAATTTCCCAACTCATATGGAAACGGGGTTTGTAATATTTTATCATCCATGTGATATCATGTAATATGTTTGAGTAAGTGATATTGTTGTGTTGTCATGGAGATAAAAAGACAGTGAAATAGAAGCCAGATGTGATGTTTATCATAAACATTGTGGTTGTACAGTGAGTAGAAACACACCTCTCATCATCATCATCATCATCATCATCATCATGATGATGATGATGTTTAAAGTAGCATTTTGCATCCAAGTCATGACTTGAAGTTCACTGCTCAGGAACATCGCTAGAAAAAGTGCAGTCAGGGAAAAAAAAAGTCATCTTTGAATCAGAGAGGATGAGTGCGTGTGTGTGTATATATGTGTGTGTGTGTATATATGTGTGTGTGTGTGTGTGTGTGAGAGTGTGCATCCTTGTCAACATTCACACTTCATCTCCATCCTTCCAGCATGATGACAAGATGGAGGAGCTGAAGTCTAGAGGATGAGTTTCCCCAGGATGACTCCCAGCACAAAGAGGAGGACACACAGTGCCAACACACCACCGCTCAGCAGCCCCCCCTCCCTGGCCGCCATGATGGAGGAGGAGTCAAGGGGCGGGGCCACTGAGGTGGTCGTCCTCTTCCGGAGCCCATCGTTCTCCTGCCATGAAGAAGGATGACTTCAGTATTCCAGTACTCCTTCTACAATGTAACTAAGTATTCCAGTACTCCTTCTACAATGTAACTAAGTATTCCAGTACTCCTTCTACAATGTAACTAAGTATTCAAGTAATCATTAAGTATTCAAGTACTCCTACCATGTAACTAAGTATTCAAGTAATCATTAAGTGTTCAAGTACTCCTACAATGTAACTTTAAGTATTTATGTAATCATTGAATAATCAAGTACTTTAACAGCAATGTAACTTTAGGTAATCAAGTAATCATTAAGTATTCAAGTACTCCTACAATATAACTAAGTATTTATGTAATCATTGAGTATTCAAGTACGCCTTCTACAATATAACTAAGTATTGATGTAATAATTGAGTATTCAAGTACTCCTTCTACAATGTAACTTTAGGTAATCAAGTAATCATTATGTATTCAAGTACTCCTACAGTGTAGTTTGAAGTATTTATGTAATCATTAAGTATTCAACTACTCCTACAATGTAACTTTAAGTATTTATGTAACCATTAAGTGTCCAAGTACTCCTTCTACAAAGTAACTTGATGTATTTGTGTACTCATTAAGTATTCAAGTACTTCTTCTGCAATGTAACTTATAGTTTTCAAGAACTCCTATAATGTAAATAAGTATTTATGTACTCATTAAGTATTGAAGTACTCCTACAATATAACTTAAAGTATTCAAGTACTCTTTTGACACTGTAACTTAAAGTATTGAAGTACTCCTTCCACAATGTAACTTCAAATATTCAAGTACTCCTTCCACAATGTAATTTAAAGACTTCAAGTACTCCTTTGACAATGTAACTTATAGTATTTATTAACTCATTTTGCATGGTAACTTAAAGTATTAATTCACTCATTTTAGAATGTAACTTAAAGTATTCAAGTACTCTTTTGACACTGTAACTTAAAGTATTGAAGTACTCCTTCCACAATGTAACTTCAAATATTCAAGTACTCCTTCCACAATGAAATTTAAAGACTTCAAGTACTCCTTTGACAATGTAACTTATAGTATTTATTAACTCATTTTGCATGGTAACTTAAAGTATTCATTCACTCATTTTAGAATGTAACTTAAAGTATTCAAGTACTCTTTTGACACTGTAACTTAAAGTATTGAAGTACTCCTTCCACAATGTAACTTCAAATATTCAAGTACTCCTTCCACAATGTAATTTAAAGACTTCAAGTACTCCTTTGACAATGTAACTTATAGTATTTATCAACTCATTTTGCATGGTAACTTAAAGTATTCATTCACTCATTTTAGAATGTAACTTAAAGTATTCAAGTACTCCTTTGACACTGTAACTTAAAGTTTTGAAGTATTCCTTTGACAAAGTAAAAGTCATCATGTGATACTCTATAAACTTCAGTACATGTCATGAAGTTTATTGACCTTCACTACTCAACAGGTCAAGTCATGCAGGGAGTATATTTACTTTATTTGCCTTGTATTGAGGGAGTATATTTACTTTATTTGCCTTGTATTGAGGGAGTATATTTACTTTATTTACCTTGTATTGAGGGAGTATATTTACTTTATTTGCCTTGTATTGAGGGAGTATATTTACTTTATTTGCCTTGTATTGAGGGAGTATATTTACTTTATTTGCCTTGTATTGAGGGAGTATATTTACTTTATTTGCCTTGTATTGAGGGAGTATATTTACTTTATTTACCTTGTATTGAGGGAGTATATTTACTTTATTTGCCTTGTATTGAGGGAGTATATTTACTTTATTTGCCTTGTATTGAGGGAGTATATTTACTTTATTTGCCTTGTATTGAGGGAGTATATTTACTTTATTTGCCTTGTATTAAGTGAGTATATTTACTTTATTTGCCTTGTATTGAGGGAGTATATTTACTTTATTTACCTTGTATTGAGTGAGTATATTTACTTTATTTGCCTTGTATTGAGGGAGTATATTTACTTTATTTGCCTTGTATTAAGTGAGTATATTTACTTTATTTGCCTTGTATTGAGGGAGTATATTTACTTTATTTACCTTGTATTGAGTGAGTATATTTACTTTATTTGCCTTGTATTGAGGGAGTATATTTACTTTATTTGCCTTGTATTGAGGGAGTATATTTACTTTATTTGCCTTGTATTGAGGGAGTATATTTACTTTATTTGCCTTGTATTGAGTGAGTATATTTACTTTATTTACTTTGTATTGAGGGAGTATATTTACTTTATTTGCCTTGTATTGAGGGAGTATATTTACTTTATTTACCTTGTATTGAGTGAGTATATTTACTTTATTTGCCTTGTATTATGTGAGTATATTTACTTTATTTGCCTTGTATTGAGTGAGTATATTTACTTTATTTGCCTTGTATTGAGTGAGTATATTTACTTCATTTACCTTGTATTAAGTGAGTATATTTACTTTATTTGCCTTGTATTAAGTGAGTATATTTACTTTATTTGCCTTGTATTGAGTGAGTATATTTACTTTATTTGCCTTGTATTGAGTGAGTATATTTACTTTATTTGCCTTGTATTATGTGAGTATATTTACTTTATTTGTCTTGAATTGAGGGAGTAAATTTACTTTATTTGCCTTGTATTGAGGGAGTATATTTACTTTATTTGCCTTGTATTGAGTGAGTATATTTACTTTATTTGTCTTGAATTGAGGGAGTAAATTTACTTTATGTGCCTTGTATTGAGGGAGTATATTTACTTTATTTACCTTGTATTAAGTGAGTATATTTACTCTATTTGCCTTGTATTGAGTATATTTACTTTATTTGCCTTGTATTGAGGGAGTATATTTACTTTATTTGCCTTGTATTGAGTGAGTATATTTACTTTATTTGCCTTGTATTAAGTGAGTATATTTACTTTATTTGCCTTGTATTGAGTGAGTATATTTACTTTATTTGCCTTGTATTGAGGGAGTATATTTACTTTTTTTGTCTTGTATTGAGGGAGTATATTTACTTTATTTGCCTTGTATTGAGGGAGTATATTTACTTTATTTGTCTTGTAGTGAGTGAGTATATTTACTTTATTTGCCTTGTATTAAGTGAGTATATTTACTTTATTTGCCTTGTATTGAGGGAGTATATTTACTTTATTTGCCTTGTATTGAGGGAGTATATTTACTTTATTTGCCTTGTATTGAGGGAGTATATTTACTTTATTTGCCTTGTATTGAGGGAGTATATTTACTTTTTTTGTCTTGTATTGAGGGAGTATATTTACTTTATTTGCCTTGTATTGAGGGAGTATATTTACTTTATTTGTCTTGTAGTGAGTGAGTATATTTACTTTATTTGCCTTGTATTAAGTGAGTATATTTACTTTATTTGCCTTGTATTGAGTGAGTATATTTACTTTATTTGCCTTGTATTGAGGGAGTATATTTACTTTATTTGCCTTGTATTGAGTAGCCATCATCTCCTTGTTGACAGTAAAAAAGCGAGCTAGGCACCAAGTGAGTATTTGTGGTAGTGTATTTGATGCTAAAGTATATATTTTATAATACAAACATGATATCATCTGTTTCATTTAGAAAAGCAATCCCATATTTATTGTAACCATCCCTCACTTTTGGTGCCTATTAAGGGTACCGGGGACCCAAAAAGGGTCTCAGTCAAAGTGTCAAAAATACATCATTTATTGTCTTTTTTTTTACTGTGAACACTTAAATATCTACATATATATATATATGTATGTATATATATATATATATATATATATATATATATATATATATATATATGAATGGAATAAGTTTATTTGGGTCATATAATCAAGCATTTAGTTAAAGAGTAGAGATGATACATATTTAACAATCATATACACACACACACTAAAAGAAAGGCTGAAGCTTATATGTGCCTATCCTATATCTTCACTGAAAATCAGATAGCCTGGAACATCAACGGTAAGAAAAAATCAATGGGATGAAAGTAATTGTTACTATATTTGATCATTTTCAATTATTTCACCTTTTAAGACTTTTTTGAACCTTAAAGCCGTATTTTGTATTCTTCCTTACTTGACATATTTGACAAATCAATATCCCCATAAATGTTTGTTTTCTCCTCTCAATGTAAAGAAGCTAAGAATACAAGCTGGGAGGCTGTTGTTCTTTACTCCAAACATCATTTCCATTGCTTTTACAAACACAATATCTGAACATTTGAAGACATTAGAACTTATAAATAATGGATTGGTATGTTCATAGAAGCACACGATGTGTATTATTCTAATCACCCTTTTTTCAAGTTGAATTATTGGCTCTGTTTGTTTTATAAACATTTCCCCAAACTTCAACACAATATCTTAAATATAAAAATAATAAAAGAATAATATAACATATGCAGACATTTCTTACTTTATGAAGAAGAGCAATGGATTTGGATATGTTTCCCTTTATATTTTCAATTTGCGCTTTCCAACATCATTTATTCCCAAGAATTTAGTTTCATATACTCTATCCATTTCCACTTCTTTCATTTTGCTTCACAATTTGTCCTTGCACCACTAAACACCATTCATTTACTTTTCTTATCATTTAATAATAACTTGCTCATATCAAACCATTTTTTGGCTGAATTAACTCAACCTCTAATATCCTCAACACTTCCTTCAAGTCTTCTCCTCAACAATCTACAAGTGTATCAGCTGCAAACACAATACATTTACATTTATTAGTTACAGAACAAACATCATTTCAATAAAGTATAAATAACTTGGTATTGTTACTCTTCTTGGCTGTGATTTAGTCTTACTAATTTCCACATATTGAGATCTATTACTTCAATAACTACTTTATCACTGCTGTAAAACACCTCTTATGCCATAGTTTGACCATTTTTGAAAAAGTAAGGAATGATGAATTATGTCAAAAGTTTTACATAAGTCAATAAATATTCCAACGGCATGTTGCTTTTTTTCTATTGCTGTAGCCATGTTTCCCACAAAGTGCTAGGGATGTAGATGATTAGTCCTGATGGTCATTACTAGCTCATGTTTGTCAATCAGCTATTTACAAATCATTTCTCAAGAATTTTTGCATTGAATTATATACATATATACACATATACATACATATATATATATATGGTACTTGCTTTTCATCACATTGTACCTGTTTATAGTGACAATAAAAGCTTTTAATGTATTCTATTCTATAGATCAACTTCAGGTGTACGTGATGCTGTGTAAAGTTAGACATTGTTTATGTTTTATGGCTTTTCTGTCAAGGAAAACCCACTAAATGATTGATATTGTCCCATCAAAATGATTGAAATAAGTAATTGTAGCCATAAACATGTCAACAATTCACATCCACATTGTTTTTGATTCATTATTATTTTTAAACAATGACAATTAAAAAAAATTCACACTAAAGGTCCTGGAGACCAAGAAGGTCTCATTTAAAGTATAAAAAAAAAAAAATCATTTAAAAACTCCATAGGCTTAGTGGCCACATGCGTGGACAGCACATTTTAGCTCTTATTTCCAAATTGGGGTACACTACTGAATTGGGGTCTTATGGCCGCTTATGTGGACACTTATACTGCCATCTGGTGGTGTCAGAAGAGTATAACATACAATGGAATTTGGGGAAAAAAGAATTAGCATGTCACTAAACATGAAGTACACGTTTGTGTACTTATGGACTAAGTACATCATATCAAAAGATGATTCTTAGTTTTTATTTTAATTCGAGTCCTATAAGCGCAAATAGTAAAGAGAAAAAAAAAACATGTAAACAAACAGCTTGAGCCTTAAGAGTTTTTTAATATATATATATATATATATATATATACATATATATATATATATATATATATTTGCTTTAGGGCAGCACGGTGGAGGAGGGGTTAGTGCGTCTGCCTCACAATACAAAAGTCCTGAGTAGTTGTGGGTTCAATCCTGGGCACGGGATCTTTCTGTGTGGAGTTTGCATGTTCTCCCCGTGACTGCGTGGGTTCCCTCCGGGTACTCCGGCTTCCTCCCACCTCCACAGACATGCACCTGGGGATAGGCCCCTCCCACCTCTAAAAACATGCACCTGGGGATAGGCCCCTCCCACCTCTAAAAACATGCACCTAGGGGTAGGCCCCTCCCACCTCCAAAGACATGCACCTGGGGATAGGCCCCTCCCACCTCCAAAGACATGCACCTGGGGATAGGTTGATTGGCAACACTAAATGGTCCCTAATGTGTGAATGTTGTCTGTCTATCTGTGTTGGCCCTGCGGTGAGGTGGCGACTTGTCCAGGGTGTACATCGCCTTCCGCCCGATTGTAGCTGAGATAGGCACCAGCGCCCCCTGCGACCCCAGAGGGAATTAGCAGTGGAAAATGGATGGATGGATGGATATTTGTTTTAATTTCACACTTAAATCTGTACATAACTTCAGATCTATTCATTGATGATCACTTTTTAATATTTTTTACTTTAGTGCCCTTTTTGTAAAAAAAAAAAAAAAAAGGGGTTTATTTTCATGTCGAACAATATTTTTGGGGAAAAAACTGCACATTTTGTGTGTTTGACATTTTATTTGACGAAAAGGGGCATAATAAGTCCATATTATCATAATAAATATACAAAATGTACCACTGATGGTTAGATCTGAAGTTCATCTACAGATTTAAGTCTTAAAAGTAAAAAATAAATACATGATAATAGTATAGATAAAATATTAATAAATGATTCATTTTTCTAATTTGGGTCACTAAGTACTTTAGTGTGATTTCTTTTTTCAATTATCAGTCTTAAAAAATAATAATGAATCAAAAACCGTGTGGATATAAATTGTTGACATATTTAAGGCAATACAATAAATATGGGGGTACACATCTTGCATATTGTAAGCGTGATATGAAGTAATTGGAGCCTTGAATGTGTTAATAATGAATAAGATGGATTTTGATACATTATTATTACTATTTGCCTGCATGGCCGCTTTGTGTCATTCAACTTTGATCCAAACATTTCACCTCTCTTATTGCACTTTGTTTTCTGCTAACAGTATTTTGGAAATGTGGCGTGGGCCCTAAAAAAATACATCTTTTTAGTAATGAACTCATCGGTGACATTAATGCTGACTAAGCGCTTTGCTCCTGACGAGTGTGATTAGTTGTGTGTCTCACCCGGATGCGTCTGTTCTCTTCCCTGAGCCTGTGCACCTCCGCCTGCAGCCGCCTGCACTCATCCATCACCTTCTTGCCCTCCGCCTCGTCCAACGAGGAGCTGGCAGACTTTGGCAGGGAGCTACTAAGCACCGTGTGGTCAGGGTCCTCATGCTGCAAGGCACAACACTAAACATGTGATCAGGGGGAGGTGGTGATGAAGGCAAATGACTAAACATGTCATCATAGGGAGGTGGTGATGACGGCAAAACACTAAACATGTGATCACGGGGAAGTGGTGATGAAGGCAAATGACTAAACGTGATCGGGGGAGGTGGCGATGAAGACGAATGACTAAACATGTGATCACGGGGAGGTGGCGATGAAGATAAATGACTAAACATGTGATCACGGGGAGGTGGTGATGAAGACAAGTGACTAAACATGTGATCAGGGGGAGGTGGTGATGAAGACAAGTGACTAAACATGTGATCAGGGGGAGGTGGCGATGAAGACAAGTGACTAAACATGTGATCAGGGGGAGGTGGCGATGAAGACAAATGACTAAACATGTGATCAGGGGGAGGTGGCGATGAAGACGAATGACTAAACATGTGATCAGGGGGAGGTGGCGATGAAGACAAGTGACTAAACATGTGATCAGGGGGAGGTGGTGATGAAGACAAATGACTAAACATGTGATCACGGGGAGGTGGCGATGAAGATAAATGACTAAACATGTGATCACGGGGAGGTGGTGATGAAGACAAATGACTAAACATGTGATCAGGGGGAGGTGGCGATGAAGACGAATGACTAAACATGTGATCAGGGGGAGGTGGCGATGAAGACAAGTGACTAAACATGTGATCACGGGGAGGTGGCGATGAAGATAAATGACTAAACATGTGATCACGGGGAGGTGGTGATGAAGACAAGTGACTAAACATGTGATCAGGGGGAGGTGGTGATGAAGACAAGTGACTAAACATGTGATCAGGGGGAGGTGGTGATGAAGACAAGTGACTAAACATGTGATCAGGGGGAGGTGGTGATGAAGACAAGTGACTAAACATGTGATCAGGGGGAGGTGGCGATGAAGACAAGTGACTAAACATGTGATCAGGGGGAGGTGGCGATGAAGACAAATGACTAAACATGTGATCAGAGGGAGGTGTTGATGAAGACAAATGACTAAACATGTGATCAGGGGGAGGTGGCGATGAAGAGAAATGACTAAACATGTGATCAGGGGGAGGTGGTGATGAAGACGAATGACTAAACATGTGATCAGAGGGAGGTGTTGATGAAGACAAATGACTAAACATGTGATCAGGGGGAGGTGGCGATGAAGAGAAATGACTAAACATGTGATCAGGGGGAGATGGTGATGACTACTTACAGTTTTGGCATTATCTAGCGGCATGTCAAAGGCACATCTCAACCTGGAGTCCATCAGCTCCTCTGGCTTGGCATCCTTCCACTGAGGAGGAAGAAGATGAAGAAGATCATTGAAGGATAGAGGCCTCTTCTACTTAGTACTCACCACCCCCTCCATGTCTTCAACTTAGTACTCACCACCCCCTCCATGTCTTCTACTTAGTACTCACTACCCCCTCCATGTCTTCAACTTAGTACTCACCACCCCCTCCATGTCTTCTACTTAGTACTCACTACCCCCTCCATGTCCTCTACTTAATAACTCACCACCCCCTTCATGTCTTCTACTTAGTACTCATCACCCCCTCCATGTCTTCTACTTAGTACTCACCACCCCCTCCATGTCTTCTACTTAGTACTCACCACCCCCTCCATGTCTTCTACTTAGTACTCACCACCCCCTCCATGTCTTCTACTTAGTACTCACCACCCCCTCCATGTCTTCTACTTAGTACTCACCACCCCCTCCATGTCTTCTACTTAGTACTCACCACTCCCTCCATGTCTTCTACTTAGTACTCATCACCCCCTCCATGTCTTCTACTTAGTACTCACCACTCCCTCCATGTCTTCTACTTAGTACTCACCACCCCCTTCATGTCTTCTACTTAGTACTCACTACCCCCTCCGTGTCTTCTACTTAGTACTCACCACCCCCTCCATGTCTTCTACTTAGTACTCACCACCCCCTCCATGTCTTCTACTTAGTACTCACTACCCCCTCCATGTCTTCTACTTAGTACTCACCACCCCCTCCATGTCTTCTACTTAGTACTCACTACCCCCTCCATGTCCTCTACTTAATAACTCACCACCCCCTTCATGTCTTCTACTTAGTACTCATCACCCCCTCCATGTCTTCTACTTAGTACTCACCACTCCCTCCATGTCTTCTACTTAGTACTCACCACCCCCTTCATGTCTTCTACTTAGTACTCACCACCCCCTCCATGTCTTCTACTTAGTACTCACCACCCCCTCCATGTCTTCTACTTAGTACTCACCACCCCCTCCATGTCTTCTACTTAGTACTCACCACGCCCTCCATGTCTTCTACTTAGTACTCACCACCCCCTTCATGTCTTCTACTTAGTACTCACCACCCCCTTCATGTCTTCTACTTAGTACTCACCACCCCCTCCATGTCTTCTACTTAGTACTCACCACCCCCTCCATGTCCGTCATGTCGTGAGGAGCCAGCATGGACAGGACCATGAATTTGTGTTTGCTCTTCTCCTTGGGGTCATAGTCGAAAGGCTGCAGCATGACTGTGGAACATCACAACAGGATCACCGTGGTCTACTGACTGTGGAACATCACAACAGGATCACCGTGGTCTACTGACTGTGGAACATCACAACATGATCACCGTGGTCTACTGACTGTGGAACATCACAACAGGATCACCGTGGTCTACTGACTGTGGAACATCACAATAGGATGACCGTGGTCTACTGACTGTGGAACATCACAACATGATCACCGTGGTCTACTGACTGTGGAACATCACAACAGGATCACCGTGGTCTACTGACTGTGGAACATCACAACATGATCACCGTGGTCTACTGACTGTGGAACATCACAACAGGATCACCGTGGTCTACTGACTGTGGAACATCACAACAGGATCACCGTGGTCTACTGACTGTGGAACATCACAACATGATCACCGTGGTCTACTGACTGTGGAACATCACAACAGGATCACCGTGGTCTACTGACTGTGGAACATCACAACAGGATCACCGTGGTCTACTGACTGTGGAACATCACAACATGATCACCGTGGTCTACTGACTGTGGAACATCACAACATGATCACCGTGGTCTACTGACTGTGGAACATCACAACAGGATCACCGTGGTCTACTGACTGTGGAACATCACAACAGGATCACCGTGGTCTACTGACTGTGGAACATCACAACATGATCACCGTGGTCTACTGACTGTGGAACATCACAACATGATCACCGTGGTCTACTGACTGTGGAACATCACAACATGATCACCGTGGTCTACTGACTGTGGAACATCACAACAGGATCACCGTGGTCTACTGACTGTGGAACATCACAACAGGATCACCGTGGTCTACTGACTGTGGAACATCACAACAGGATCACCGTGGTCTACTGACTGTGGAACATCACAACATGATCACCGTGGTCTACTGACTGTGGAACATCACAACATGATCACCGTGGTCTACTGACTGTGGAACATCACAACAGGATCACCGTGGTCTACTGACTGTGGAACATCACAACATGATCACCGTGGTCTACTGACTGTGGAACATCACAACATGATCACCGTGGTCTACTGACTGTGGAACATCACAACATGATCACCGTGGTCTACTGACTGTGGAACATCACAACAGGATCACCGTGGTCTACTGACTGTGGAACATCACAACAGGATCACCGTGGTCTACTGACTGTGGAACATCACAACAGGATCACCGTGGTCTACTGACTGTGGAACATCACAACATGATCACCGTGGTCTACTGACTGTGGAACATCACAACATGATCACCGTGGTCTACTGACTGTGGAACATCACAACATGATCACCGTGGTCTACTGACTGTGGAACATCACAACATGATCACCGTGGTCTACTGACTGTGGAACATCACAACATGATCACCGTGGTCTACTGACTGTGGAACATCACAACATGATCACCGTGGTCTACTGACTGTGGAACATCACAACATGATCACCGTGGTCTACTGACTGTGGAACATCACAACAGGATCACCGTGGTCTACTGACTGTGGAACATCACAACATGATCACCGTGGTCTACTGACTGTGGAACATCACAACAGGATCACCGTGGTCTACTGACTGTGGAACATCACAACATGATCACCGTGGTCTACTGACTGTGGAACATCACAACATGATCACCGTGGTCTACTGACTGTGGAACATCACAACAGGATCACCGTGGTCTACTGACTGTGGAACATCACAACAGGATCACCGTGGTCTATTGACTGTGGAACATCACAACAGGATCACCGTGGTCTACTGACTGTGGAACATCACAACATGATCACCGTGGTCTATTGACTGTGGAACATCACAACATGATCACCGTGGTCTACTTCAAACACAGAAAATAACATATTTATTATTAACCATTGGAATGGATTTAACTGTCTATAAATTGAAGTGGAGTGGTCATTGTTCTTTTTTTGCAACACCAACAGGTCACAATAATCCATGAAGATAAACTCATACACAATAAATTGAATTATGCGGACACGTTTGTTACTGAATACTTTTTAATCTGCATTGGAGACTTTTTATGTGTAAGTAATATGTAAATATAAGTAATATGTAACTATAATAAGTAATATATACTGTAAGTATAATAAGTAATATATAAGTATAATAAGTAATATGCAACTATAATAAGTTATATGTAACTACAAACCCTGTTTCCATATAAGTTGGGAAATGGTGTTAGATGTAAATATAAACAGAATACAATGATTTGCAAATCCTTTTCAAGCCATATTCAGTTGAATATGCTACAAAGACAACATATTTGATGTTCAAACTCAAACTGCCAAAGTAGTTGGGAAAGGGCATGTTCACCACTGTGTTACATCACCTTTTCTTTTAACAACACTCAATAAACGTTTGGGAACTGAGGAAACTAATTGTTGAAGCTTTGAAAGTGGAATTCTTTCCCATTCTTGTTTTATGTAGAGCTTCAGTCCTTCAACAGTCCGGGGTCTCCGCTGTCCTATTTTACGCTTCATAATGCGCCACACATTTTCCATGGGAGACAGGTCTGGACTGCAGGCGGGCCAGGAAAGTACCCGCACTCTTTTACTACGAAGCCACGCTGCTGTAACACGTGGCTTGGCATTGTTTTGTTGAAATAAGCAGGGGCGTCCATGATAACGTTGCTTGGATGACAACATAATTTGCTCCAAAACCAGTATTTACCTTACAGTATTAATGGTGCCTTCACAGATGTGTAAGTTACCCATGCCTTGGGCACTAATACACCCCCATACCATCACACATGTGTAAGTTACCCATGCCTTGGGCACTAATACACCCCCATACCATCACACATGCTGGCTTTTACACTTTGCGCTTATAACAATCCGGATGGTTATTTTCCTCTTTGTTCCGGAGGACACCACGACCACAGTTTTAAAATATAATTTGAAATGTGGACTCATCAGAACACAGAACAATTTTCCACTTTGCATCAGTCCATCTTAAGATGAGCTCGGGCCCAGCGAAACCGGCGGCGTTCCTGGGTGTTGTTGATAAATGGGTTTTGCTTGGCATAGTAGAGTTTTAACTTGCACTTACAGATGTAGCGACCAACTGTAGCTACTGACAGTGGTTTTATGAAGTGTTCCTGAGCCCATGTGGTGATATCCTTTACACACTGATGTCGGTTTTTGATGCAGTACCGACTGAGGGAACAAACGTCCGTAATATCATCGCTTACGTGCAGTGATTTCTCCAGATTCTCTGAACCTTTTGATGATTTTACGGACCGTAGATGGTAAAATCCCTAAATTCCTTGCAATAGCTTGTTGAGAAATGTTGTTCTAAAACTGTTTGACAATTTGCTTACAAAGTGGTGACCCTCACCCCATCCTTGTTTGTGAATTACTTAGCATTTCATGGAAGCTGCTTTTATAGCCAATCATGGCACCCACCTGTTCCCAATTAGCCTGCACACCTGTGGGATGTTCCAAATAAGTGTTTGATGAGCATTCCTCAACTTTATCAGTATTTATTGCCACCTTTCCCAACTTCTCTGTCATGTGTTGCTGGCATCAAATTCTAAACTTAATGATTATTTGCAAAAAAAAAAAATGTTTATCAGTTTGAACATCAAATATGTTGTCTTTGTAGCATATTCAACTGAATATGGCTTGAAAAGGATTTGCAAATCATTGTATTCTGTTTATATTTACATCTAACACAATTTCCCAACTCATATGGAAACGGGGTTTGTATAATAAGTAATATATAAGTATAAGTAATATGTAACTATAATAAGTAATTTACAAGTATATGTGATGTGTACCTATAATAAGTAATATGTAACTATAATTATTTGGTCCTTGACTAAATGCTCCCTAGTTTGGGAAAATTGTCTGTCTGTGTCAACTCTGCCTTCCTTGTCTGGGGTCTACCTTGCTTTCCTTGTCCTGGGTGTACGCTGTCTTCCTTGTCCGGGGTCTACCTTGCTTTCCTTGTCCTGGGTCTACTCTGCCTTCCTTGTCCGGGGTCTACCTTGCTTTCCTTGTCCTGGGTGTACGCTGTCTTCCTTGTCCGGGGTCTACCTTGCTTTCCTTGTCCTGGGTCTACTCTGCTTTCCTTGTCCTGGGTGTACGCTGTCTTCCTTGTCTGGGGTCTACCCAGCCTTCCTTGTCTGGGGTCTACCCAGCCTTCCTTGTCTGGGGTCTACCCAGCCTTCCTTGTCTGGGGTCTACCCAGCCTTCCTTGTGTGGGGTCTACCTTGCTTTCCTTGTCCTGGGTCTACTCTGCCTTCCTTGTCCGGGGTCTACCTTGCTTTCCTTGTCCTGGGTGTGCGCTGTCTTCCTTGTCTGGGGTCTACCCAGCCTTCCTTGTCTGGGGTCTACCCAGCCTTCCTTGTCTGGGGTCTACCCAGCCTTCCTTGTGTGGGGTCTACCTTGCTTTCCTTGTCCTGGGTCTACTCTGCCTTCCTTGTCTGGGGTCTACCTTGCTTTCCTTGTCTGGGGTCTACCTTGCTTTCCTTGTCCTGGGTGTACTCTGTCTTCCTTGTCTGGGGTCTACCCAGCCTTCCTTGTCTGGGGTCTACACAGCCTTCCTTGTCTGGGGTCTACACAGCCTTCCTTGTCTGGGGTCTACCTTGCTTTCCTTGTCTGGGGTCTACCTTGCTTTCCTTGTCCTGGGTGTACGCTGTCTTCCTTGTCTGGGGTCTACCCAGCCTTCCTTGTCTGGGGTCTACCTTGCTTTCCTTGTCCTGGGTCTACGCAGCCTTCCTTGTCTGGGGTCTACCCAACCTTCCTTGTGTGGGGTCTACACAGCCTTCCTTGTCTGGGGTCTACACAGCCTTCCTTATCTGGGGTCTACCCAGCCTTCCTTGTCTGGGGTCTACACAGCCTTCCTTGTGTGGGGTCTACCCAGCCTTCCTTGTCTGGGGTCTACACAGCCTTCCTTGTGTGGGGTCTACACAGCCTTCCTTGTCTGGGGTCTACACAGCCTTTCTTGTCTGGGGTCTTCCTTGCTTTCCTTGTCCGGGGTCTACGCAGCCTTCCTTATCTGGGGTCTACCCAGCCTTCCTTGTCTGGGGTCTACACAGCCTTCCTTGTGTGGGGTCTACACAGCCTTCCTTGTCTGGGGTCTACACAGCCTTCCTTGTCTGGGGTCTACCTTGCTTTCCTTGTCCGGGGTCTACCCAGCCTTCCTTGTCTGGGGTCTACCTTGCTTTCCTTGTCCGGGGTCTACCCAGCCTTCCTTGTCCGGGGTCTACCCAGCCTTCCTTGTGTGGGGTCTACACAGCCTTCCTTGTGTGGGGTCTACACAGCCTTCCTTGTCTGGGGTCTACACAGCCTTCCTTGTGTGGGGTCTACACAGCCTTCCTTGTCTGGGGTCTACCTTGCTTTCCTTGTCCGGGGTCTACACAGCCTTCCTTGTCTGGGGTCTACCCAACCTTCCTTGTGTGGGGTCTACACAGCCTTCCTTGTCTGGGGTCTACACAGCCTTCCTTATCTGGGGTCTACCCAGCCTTCCTTGTCTGGGGTCTACACAGCCTTCCTTGTGTGGGGTCTACACAGCCTTCCTTGTCCGGGGTCTACGCAGCCTTCCTTATCTGGGGTCTACCCAGCCTTCCTTGTCTGGGGTCTACACAGCCTTCCTTGTGTGGGGTCTACCCAGCCTTCCTTGTCTGGGGTCTACACAGCCTTCCTTGTCTGGGGTCTACACAGCCTTCCTTGTGTGGGGTCTACACAGCCTTCCTTGTCTGGGGTCTACACAGCCTTTCTTGTCTGGGGTCTTCCTTGCTTTCCTTGTCCGGGGTCTACGCAGCCTTCCTTATCTGGGGTCTACCCAGCCTTCCTTGTCTGGGGTCTACACAGCCTTCCTTGTGTGGGGTCTACACAGCCTTCCTTGTCTGGGGTCTACACAGCCTTCCTTGTCTGGGGTCTACCTTGCTTTCCTTGTCCGGGGTCTACCCAGCCTTCCTTGTCTGGGGTCTACCTTGCTTTCCTTGTCCGGGGTCTACCCAGCCTTCCTTGTCCGGGGTCTACCCAGCCTTCCTTGTGTGGGGTCTACACAGCCTTCCTTGTGTGGGGTCTACACAGCCTTCCTTGTCTGGGGTCTACACAGCCTTCCTTGTGTGGGGTCTACACAGCCTTCCTTGTCTGGGGTCTACCTTGCTTTCCTTGTCCGGGGTCTACACAGCCTTCCTTGTCTGGGGTCTACCCAACCTTCCTTGTGTGGGGTCTACACAGCCTTCCTTGTCTGGGGTCTACACAGCCTTCCTTATCTGGGGTCTACCCAGCCTTCCTTGTCTGGGGTCTACACAGCCTTCCTTGTGTGGGGTCTACACAGCCTTCCTTGTCTGGGGTCTACACAGCCTTTCTTGTCTGGGGTCTACACAGCCTTCCTTGTCTGGGGTCTACACAGCCTTTCTTGTCTGGGGTCTTCCTTGCTTTCCTTGTCCGGGGTCTACGCAGCCTTCCTTATCTGGGGTCTACCCAGCCTTCCTTGTCTGGGGTCTACACAGCCTTCCTTGTGTGGGGTCTACACAGCCTTCCTTGTCTGGGGTCTACACAGCCTTTCTTGTCTGGGGTCTACACAGCCTTCCTTGTCTGGGGTCTACACAGCCTTTCTTGTCTGGGGTCTTCCTTGCTTTCCTTGTCCGGGGTCTACGCAGCCTTCCTTATCTGGGGTCTACCCAGCCTTCCTTGTCTGGGGTCTACACAGCCTTCCTTGTGTGGGGTCTACACAGCCTTCCTTGTCTGGGGTCTACACAGCCTTCCTTGTCTGGGGTCTACCTTGCTTTCCTTGTCCGGGGTCTACCCAGCCTTCCTTGTCTGGGGTCTACCTTGCTTTCCTTGTCCGGGGTCTACCCAGCCTTCCTTGTCTGGGGTCTACCCAGCCTTCCTTGTGTGGGGTCTACACAGCCTTCCTTGTCTGGGGTCTACCTTGCTTTCCTTGTCCGGGGTCTACACAGCCTTCCTTGTCTGGGGTCTACCCAACCTTCCTTGTGTGGGGTCTACACAGCCTTCCTTGTCTGGGGTCTACACAGCCTTCCTTATCTGGGGTCTACCCAGCCTTCCTTGTCTGGGGTCTACACAGCCTTCCTTGTGTGGGGTCTACACAGCCTTCCTTGTCCGGGGTCTACGCAGCCTTCCTTATCTGGGGTCTACCCAGCCTTCCTTGTCTGGGGTCTACACAGCCTTCCTTGTCTGGGGTCTACACAGCCTTCCTTGTCTGGGGTCTACCTTGCTTTCCTTGTCCGGGGTCTACCCAGCCTTCCTTGTCTGGGGTCTACCTTGCTTTCCTTGTCCGGGGTCTACCCAGCCTTCCTTGTCTGGGGTCTACCCAGCCTTCCTTGTGTGGGGTCTACCTTGCTTTCCTTGTCCGGGGTCTACACAGCCTTCCTTGTCCGGGGTCTACCCAGTCTTCCATGTTCGTTTACATTTCAGCTGTCTGCTCTTTTATTCCACTTGTTGATGTTTTGTTTTTGTTGAAGCATGTTTAGAATGTGGAGTGTTTGAGGACAGGCTGGAGTACTTGCTGCAAACAAGAAGTGGAGAAGACTGACCAGAAAGAAGGATGGAGGTGCCAGCATCCAGGATGCCATTGTTGGGGCGCACACAGTATCTGCGGGGGGCCGTGGTCCTCACTTTGAAGCACACGTTTCTGTCTGTGGGGTTGGTCAGCTTCAGAGTGGACGTCACCACGTCTGTGAAGGGACCTGAGGACAGACACACACACACACACACACACACACACACACACACACACACACACACACACACACACACACACACACACACACACACACACACACACACACACACACACACACACACACACACACACACACACACACACACACACACACACACACACACACACACACACACACACACACACACACACACATACATATATATTGGTTATCATTTGTATTGGGGAGCGAGTGTTTGATGAGTACATGTGGGGACCAGCCTTTCTACAGGTGGTGGAGACATAAAAAAGTGAGGTGAAATGTCCACTGGCCAGTGAGCTCTTTAAATCTGTGGATTGTTGAAGTCATGTGCTGATCATTCTTACCGGGGAGCCTGGTAATAATGTGCCACCTACATCTACTGTAATAATGTGCCACCTACATCTACTGTAATAATGTGCCACCTACATCTACTGTAATAATGTGCCACCTACATCTACTGTAATAATGTGCCACCTACATCTACTGTAATAATGTGCAACCTACATCTACTGTAATAATGTGCCACCTACATCTACTGTAATAATGTGCAACCTACATCTACTGTAATAATGTGCCACCTACATCTACTGTAATAATGTGCCACCTACATCTACTGTAATAATGTGCCACCTACATCTACTGTAATAATGTGCCACCTACATCTACTGTAATAATGTGCCACCTACATCTACTGTAATAATGTGCAACCTACATCTACTGTAATAATGTGCAACCTACATCTACTGTAATAATGTGCCACCTACATCTACTGTAATAATGTGCCACCTACATCTACTGTAATAATGTGCCACCTACATCTACTGTAATAATGTGCAACCTACACCTACTGTAATAATGTGCCACCTACATCTACTGTAATAATGTGCCACCTACATCTACTGTAATAATGTGCCACCTACATCTACTGTAATAATGTGCAACCTACATCTACTGTAATAATGTGCCACCTACACCTACTGTAATAATGTGCAACCTACACCTACTGTAATAATGTGCAACCTACATCTACTGTAATAATGTGCAACCTACATCTACTGTAATAATGTGCCACCTACATCTACTGTAATAATGTGCCACCTACATCTACTGTAATAATGTGCCACCTACATCTACTGTAATAATGTGCAACCTACACCTACTGTAATAATGTGCAACCTACATCTACTGTAATAATGTGCAACCTACATCTACTGTAATAATGTGCCACCTACATCTACTGTAATAATGTGCCACCTACATCTACTGTAATAATGTGCAACCTACATCTACTGTAATAATGTGCCACCTACATCTACTGTAATAATGTGCCACCTACATCTACTGTAATAATGTGCCACCTACATCTACTGTAATAATGTGCAACCTACACCTACTGTAATAATGTGCAACCTACATCTACTGTAATAATGTGCCACCTACATCTACTGTAATAATGTGCCACCTACATCTACTGTAATAATGTGCCACCTACATCTACTGTAATAATGTGCAACCTACACCTACTGTAATAATGTGCCACCTACATCTACTGTAATAATGTGCCACCTACATCTACTGTAATAATGTGCCACCTACATCTACTGTAATAATGTGCCACCTACATCTACTGTAATAATGTGCCACCTACATCTACTGTAATAATGTGCCACCTACATCTACTGTAATAATGTGCAACCTACATCTACTGTAATAATGTACAACCTACATCTACTGTAATAATGTGCAACCTACATCTACTGTAATAATGTGCAACCTACATCTACTGTAATAATGTGCCACCTACACCTACTGTAATAATGTGCCACCTACATCTACTGTAATAATGTACAACCTACATCTACTGTAATAATGTGCAACCTACATCTACTGTAATAATGTGCAACCTACATCTACTGTAATAATGTGCCACCTACATCTACTGTAATAATGTGCCACCTACATCTACTGTAATAATGTGCCACCTACATCTACTGTAATAATGTGCCACCTACATCTACTGTAATAATGTGCCACCTACATCTACTGTAATAATGTGCCACCTACATCTACTGTAATAATGTGCCACCTACATCTACTGTAATAATGTGCCCCCTACATCTACTGTAATAATGTGCCACCTACATCTACTGTAATAATGTGCCACCTACATCTACTGTAATAATGTGCAACCTACATCTACTGTAATAATGTGCCACCTACATCTACTGTAATAATGTGCAACCTACATCTACTGTAATAATGTGCAACCTACATCTACTGTAATAATGTACAACCTACATCTACTGTAATAATGTGCAACCTACATCTACTGTAATAATGTGCCACCTACATCTACTGTAATAATGTGCAACCTACATCTACTGTAATAATGTGCCACCTACACCTACTGTAATAATGTGCCACCTACATCTACTGTAATAATGTGCCACCTACATCTACTGTAATAATGTGCCACCTACATCTACTGTAATAATGTGCCACCTACATCTACTGTAATAATGTGCCACCTACATCTACTGTAATAATGTGCAACCTACATCTACTGTAATAATGTGCCACCTACATCTACTGTAATAATGTGCAACCTACATCTACTGTAATAATGTGCCACCTACATCTACTGTAATAATGTGCCACCTACATCTACTGTAATAATGTGCCACCTACATCTACTGTAATAATGTGCCACCTACATCTACTGTAATAATGTGCAACCTACATCTACTGTAATAATGTGCAACCTACATCTACTGTAATAATGTGCCACCTACACCTACTGTAATAATGTGCCACCTACATCTACTGTAATAATGTGCCACCTACATCTACTGTAATAATGTGCCACCTACATCTACTGTAATAATGTGCCACCTACATCTACTGTAATAATGTGCAACCTACATCTACTGTAATAATGTGCCACCTACATCTACTGTAATAATGTGCCACCTACATCTACTGTAATAATGTGCCACCTACATCTACTGTAATAATGTGCCACCTACATCTACTGTAATAATGTGCCACCTACATCTACTGTAATAATGTGCAACCTACATCTACTGTAATAATGTGCCACCTACATCTACTGTAATAATGTGCAACCTACATCTACTGTAATAATGTGCCACCTACACCTACTGTAATAATGTGCCACCTACATCTACTGTAATAATGTGCCACCTACATCTACTGTAATAATGTGCCACCTACATCTACTGTAATAATGTGCCACCTACATCTACTGTAATAATGTGCCACCTACATCTACTGTAATAATGTGCCACCTACATCTACTGTAATAATGTGCCACCTACATCTACTGTAATAATGTGCCACCTACATCTACTGTAATAATGTGCCACCTACATCTACTGTAATAATGTGCAACCTACATCTACTGTAATAATGTGCAACCTACACCTACTGTAATAATGTGCCACCTACACCTACTGTAATAATGTGCCACCTACATCTACTGTAATAATGTGCCACCTACATCTACTGTAATAATGTGCCACCTACATCTACTGTTATAATGTGCCACCTACATCTACTGTAATAATGTGCCACCTACACCTACTGTAATAATGTGCCACCTACATCTACTGTAATAATGTGCCACCTACACCTACTGTAATAATGTGCCACCTACATCTACTGTAATAATGTGCCACCTACATCTACTGTAATAATGTGCCACCTACATCTACTGTAATAATGTGCCACCTACACCTACTGTAATAATGTGCCACCTACATCTACTGTAATAATGTGCCACCTACATCTACTGTAATAATGTGCCACCTACATTTACTGTAATAATGTGCAACCTACATCTACTGTAATAATGTGCAACCTACATCTACTGTAATAATGTGCCACCTACATCTACTGTAATAATGTGCCACCTACATCTACTGTAATAATGTGCCACCTACATCTACTGTAATAATGTGCCACCTACATCTACTGTAATAATGTGCCACCTACATCTACTGTAATAATGTGCCACCTACATCTACTGTAATAATGTGCCACCTACATCTACTGTAATAATGTGCCACCTACATCTACTGTAATAATGTGCCACCTACATCTACTGTAATAATGTGCCACCTACATCTACTGTAATAATGTGCCACCTACATCTACTGTAATAATGTGCAACCTACATCTACTGTAATAATGTGCCACCTACATCTACTGTAATAATGTGCCACCTACATCTACTGTAATAATGTGCCACCTACATCTACTGTAATAATGTGCCACCTACATCTACTGTAATAATGTGCAACCTACATCTACTGTAATAATGTGCAACCTACACCTACTGTAATAATGTGCCACCTACACCTACTGTAATAATGTGCCACCTACATCTACTGTAATAATGTGCCACCTACATCTACTGTAATAATGTGCCACCTACATCTACTGTAATAATGTGCCACCTACATCTACAAACATTAGAGCTGCACACATGAATTGAAATTAAAAAAAGGAAGAAGAAGAAGAAAAAAAGCTCCAAAAGTATCTTGGCCTCACCTGCTGTTTAGTTCCAGCACATCACTGCTCTGGACGGAACATCCATTCTAATCACTAAACGATCCCTTAGTTTTGATTGAAACTTTTATCAGTAGATTGCACAGTACAGTACATATTGCCTACAATTGAGCACTAAATGCTAACACCCCAATAAGTTTTTCAACTTGTTTAAGTTGGGGTCCACCTTCATCAATTCATGGTGTAGTTGGACGTAACATCAATTCCAATCACCAATCAATCAACTGGTTTGCACGGACCATCTATTTTAATCACCAATCAATCACCTGGTTTGTACGGACCATCTATTTTAATCACCAATCAATCACCTGGTTTGTACGGACCATCTATTTTAATCACCAATCAATCACCTGGTTTGTACGGACCATCTATTTTAATCACCAATCAATCACCTGGTTTGTACGGACCATCTATTTTAATCACCAATCAATCACCTGGTTTGGATGGACCATCTATTTTAATCACCAATCAATCACCTGGTTTGTACGGACCATCTATTTTAATCACCAATCAATCACCTGGTTTGTACGGACCATCTATTTTAATCACCAATCAATCACCTGGTTTGTACGGACCATCTATTCTAATCACTCATCAATCACCTGGTTCGTACGGACCATCTATTTTAATCACCAATCAATCACCTGGTTTGTACGGACCATCTGTTTTAATCACCAATCAATCACCTGGTTTGTACGGACCATCTATTTTAATCACCAATCAATCACCTGGTTTGTACGGACCATCTATTTTAATCACCAATCAATCACCTGGTTTGTACGGACCATCTATTTTAATCACCAATCAATCACCTGGTTTGGATGGACCATCTATTTTAATCACCAATCAATCACCTGGTTTGTACGGACCATCTATTTTAATCACCAATCAATCACCTGGTTTGTACGGACCATTTGTTTTAATCACTCATCAATCACCTGGTTTGTACGGACCATCTATTTTAATCACCAATCAATCACCTGGTTTGTACGGACCATCTATTTTAATCACCAATCAATCACCTGGTTTGTACGGACCATCTATTTTAATCACCAATCAATCACCTGGTTTGTACGGACCATCTATTTTAATCACCAATCAATCACCTGGTTTGTACGGACCATCTATTTTAATCACCAATCAATCACCTGGTTTGTACGGACCATCTATTTTAATCACCAATCAATCACCTGGTTTGGATGGACCATCTATTTTAATCACCAATCAATCACCTGGTTTGTACGGACCATCTATTTTAATCACCAATCAATCACCTGGTTTGTACGGACCATCTATTTTAATCACCAATCAATCACCTGGTTTGTACGGACCATCTATTCTAATCACTCATCAATCACCTGGTTCGTACGGACCATCTATTTTAATCACCAATCAATCACCTGGTTTGTACGGACCATCTGTTTTAATCACCAATCAATCACCTGGTTTGTACGGACCATCTATTTTAATCACCAATCAATCACCTGGTTTGTACGGACCATCTATTTTAATCACCAATCAATCACCTGGTTTGTACGGACCATCTATTTTAATCACCAATCAATCACCTGGTTTGGATGGACCATCTATTTTAATCACCAATCAATCACCTGGTTTGTACGGACCATCTATTTTAATCACCAATCAATCACCTGGTTTGTACGGACCATCTGTTTTAATCACCAATCAATCACCTGGTTTGTACGGACCATCTATTTTAATCACCAATCAATCACCTGGTTTGTACGGACCATTTATTTTAATCACTCATCAATCACCTGGTTTGTACGGACCATTTATTTTAATCACTCATCAATCACCTGGTTTGTACGGACCATTTATTTTAATCACTCATCAATCACCTGGTTTGTACGGACCATCTATTTTAATCACCAATCAATCACTTGCGGCTTCTGCCAGCAAGCTAGCGGCTAAGCTAAAAGGAGCTAGCAGGCTAACGCCAGCACACCTGTGCCATGTCACCTGTGCGTGGCCGTGGACGACAAGAAGGTATGAATGTAATTGTCATTATTATTATTGATGTTAAGCATGAATATTATTGTCATTATTATTGTTGTTTAGTTAGCTAGCTAGCTAGCGAGCCCCCCGGTGGCCCTGCGTTACCTCGGAAGCGGAGTTCGTGTTGCGGCTCCAGCAGCAGGACTTGCTCGGGTCTGGCCATGTCCCACAGCTTCTTCCGAGACTGACTCACAGAGGGGCGGCCGTCCACCGACTTCCTTGCGGGCGAGAAGGCGGACTAGGGCCGGCCGGTGAAAGACTGGCAGCTTCCGCAAGCTAACGTGCTAATGCTAAAGGAGAGAGCCGAGCGGAGGGCGGGGCGGACTTGGTGAAGAGGCGGGGCTTAGCGCTAGGAGGCGCGGAGTTGGTCGTTGTGATGGGCGTGGCTTGTCACAGGGAGAGGCGGGGCCGAATTCTATAAAGTGTTGTGTTGTGTCCATTAAACTAAAGGACATCTTCTTGATATTGTATTTGTAAACATTTATCATTTGCCAGGTTGGAAGCTGACAACCTCCGCAAGTCTGGTGTTGTGGCAGATGTGCTTTTTTCTTCACAAACTACTTGATTTATCACAGCTACTACTGAGAAGATCCATAAATCCTAATATAGCCATAAATAACATAAGCATAATTAAAAATAATATTGCCATAAACAATAAAAATATAAACTTGAATAATACAACTTATTCAGCCATGAATAATATAACTATAAATAATCAAATATAGCTATAAACAATATATTCATAAATAACAGCCTTAATAATGAAACTATAACCATAAATGATACAGACAAAAATCATACTGCTATAAATAATAAACATATAGCCATATATGACCATTAAATATTATACAACCATATGTAACTATAACAAATAATATAGCCATTAATAATAAAACTACAAATAAAGGTGTAGCCATAAATAATAAAATATAGCTACAGATAAACTACAAATAACAGCCATAAATAAAAATAATATAACCATAAATTATATCGCTAAAAATAAAAATATAGCCATGAATAAAATACACAGCATAAAAAAGTGGTTAGAGTGTCCGCCCTGAGATGTGTAGGTCGTGAGTTCAAATCCCGGCCAAGTCATACCAAAGACTATAAAATGGGACCCGTTGCTTGGCACTCAGCATTAAGGCTTGGAATTGGGGGTTAAATCACCATAAATGATACTCGGGCGCGGCACAGCTGCTGCCCACTGCTCCCCTTACTTCCCAGGGGGTGATCAAGGGTGATGGGTCAACTGCAGAGAATAATTTCACCACATCTAGTGTGTGTGTGACAATCATTGCTACTTTACCTCAACTTTACTTTATAAATAATAATAAAAAATAGCCATAAATAATAAATATAGCCTCAATAAAAAATATAGCTATTAGTAATACAGCCAGCAGCAATAAAAAATATATAAATAATAATAATAATATAGCCACAGAAAATATATAGCCATAAATAATAATATAGCTTCATAAAATATATATAGCCATAAATAATATAGCAACATAAATAATAAAAATATAGCCATGAATAATAAAACTACAAATAAAAATGTAGACATCCAAAATAAAATATAGCTATAAACTTTAAACAGTCATAAATAAAAATAATATAACCATAAATTATATTGCTATATATAAAAATATAGCCATGAAGAAAATACATAGCATCAAATAAAATCACCATAAATAGAAACTTAACCATAATGAAAATACAGCCATATATAATAAAAATATAATCATAAATATCTCCATTAGAAAATATGTTGCTTAAGTATAGCCAAAAATATCTAAATATAGCCATTTATAATAGTCAAATAATATAACCATACCATTTTTTTTGCCATAAATAAAATATGGCCATAAATATTATAGCTATAAATAATAAAAAAAATATAGCTCAAAATAATGAAATATAGCTAGAAATAAAAATATAGCTATTAGTAATACAGCCATCAGCAATAAAAATATATCCCCAAAAATAATAACCATATATAATAATATAGCCACAAAAAATATATAGTCATAAATAATAATTTCCTGAAGGAACTTTCCTGAAGGAATCAATAAAGTACTATCTATCTATCTAATATAGCCTCCTCTTTGCAAATAAAGTGAAAAGTTTTGTTTGCGTTGGTATGTTGATGATTTGTGTAAAAAAATGTGTTAATTTTCCCTTTTCAAGCCAGGAAGAAGAATAAAGAAAGCAAGAGAAGACAAATTGAGTTGAAGGAGTTTAACTTAGAAGCACACTTGTCGCGTGTACAATTGGATTCCTAGTAAAATACTTTCTCTTCAAAGCCATATACATGTCGTGTATTCAGCCTCTTGAGGGGAAATATGATCCAAAAATAGAAATGTAAATGATGCCGAGGAAGAAAGAAGAAATCATTGACCCAGCTAGTGAAATACAGCGCAGAACTTGAGCTGGTTACACACGTAGAGTGGTGAAGGCACACACTCTGTACAAGAACCAGAGCTGACACAACAACCAAGGACAAGTTCACCTAAACAACTGGGAATTCTTCCTCTTACAAATTAACTCAACAAACCCACACTCCTTTTTTCTTTTCCAAAAGTTTGAGTGTTTCATCTTAAAGCAACAAGAAAAAACATGGATATGTTTGATGTTTATGCCCAATCCAGTAAACGCACGTTTGATGTGATTTTTTAACGATTATCCTGATATGCAAATGTCATAGGAAGGACTGGTGTGTGTGTGTGTGTGTGTGTGTGTGTGTGTGTGTGTGTGTGTGCGTGTGTCATCTTGCTTGCAGTCCAACGGTGACATCACATGTTTTGTCATGGAGCCACTCCTACAGGAAGAACATGTGTGACAGAGCAGTGGCCACGCCCCCTCAGACACACCCATCACAGTGGACTTAGCAGCAAGGGTAAATTGGCATTGTGTGTGTGCGTGTGTGTGCGTGTGTGTGTGTGTGTGTGTGTGTGTCTGTGTGTCCATCCCAAAGTGTCTTTTTGGCATGTCCATGGAAGAGTTCCAAGACTGTTCCCAAGTTTGTTCTACTTTTTTTTAATTCTTTTTTTGGGTCTTTTTGGCCAAAATCTCTTTGCGTCCGATCACGAGAGCTCATACGGTCCTGTAAGTGACGTCCAATCACAAGAGCTCATACGGTCCTGTAGGTGACGTCCAATCAAAAGAACTCATATTGTCCTGTAGGTGACGTCCAATCACAAGAGCTCATACGGTCCTGTAGGTGACGTCCAATCACGAGAGCTCATACGGTCCTGTAGGTGACGTCCAATCAAGAGAACTCATATTGTCCTGTCGGTGAGGTCCAATGAAGAGAGCTCATACTGCGTCTGTGGCATAGGTGACGTCCAATCTAGAGAGATCATACTGTCCTGTCGGTGAGGTCCAATCACGAGAGCTCATACGGTCCTGTAGGTGACGTCCAATCACAAGAGCTCATATTGTCCTGTCGGTGACGTCCAATCAAGAGAACTCATATTGTCCTGTCGGTGAGGTCCAATGAAGAGAGCTCATACTGCGTCTGTGGCATAGGTGACGTCCAATCTAGAGAGATCATACTGTCCTGTCGGTGAGGTCCAATCACGAGAGCTCATATTGTCTTGTAGGTGACGTCCAATCAAGAGAACTCATATTGTCCTGTAGGTGAGGTCCAATCAAGAGAACTCATATTGTCTTGTAGGTGACGTCCAATCAAGAGAACTCATATTGTCCTGTAGGTGACGTCCAATCAAGAGAACTCATATTGTCCTGTAGGTGACGTCCAATCAAGAGAGCTCATATTGTCTTGTAGGTGACGTCCAATCAAGAGAGCTCATATTGTCCTGTAGGTGACATCCAATCAAGAGAGCTCATATTGTCCTGTAAGTGAGGTCCAATCAGGAGAGCTCATATTGTCCTGTAGGTGACGTACAATCAAGAGAGCTCATATTGTCCTGTAGGTGAGGTCCAATCAGGAGAGCTCATACTGTGGTGTAGGTGAGGTCCAATCAGGAGAGCTCATAGTGTGGCGTAGGTGAGGTCCAATCACAAGAGCTCATACTGTCGCAGGTGCATCCTCTGGATGATGTCCCTACAGTCGTTGAAGACGCGGCGGATGTTTTCCGTGTCCACAGCACAGGTGAAGTGTGGGTAGCAGTAATGGCGGCCGTCACCGCTCGCTGTGCTGATCCTCTGTGGGAGGAACACAGACCGCAGGGTTTACTTACTATCCACTTTTTAGATAGATAGATAGTACTTTGATTCCTTCAGGAGAGTTCCTTCAGGAAAATTAAAATTCCAGCAGCAGTGTACAGAGTTGAGATCAATTTAAAGAAAAAAGTAAAAAGTAAATAATGGGGGTTTAAAAGGAAACAAAATAGACAAATATTACAAAACGAATAAAAGCCATGGGAATAACAATATAACAGTAAAATAAGAATATAACAAGACAAAGTAGGCAGTAGTGACCATGTTATGAAAACATATTGCACAGTTAATGTTTTGCATCCCCTGTCATCCTAGTACCCCCCGTCCCCCCTTTACTACTTTTTACTAAATTTACTAACTACTTTTTACTACACTTACAGAGTATTTGTTACTATCTTCACAGAGTACTTATTACCTTTATTGCTTTACCTTTACTACTTTTCATTACATTTACTAAATAATCTATTTTTTTAATACTTTTTACTACCTTTACAGAGTAATTTTTAGTACCTTTACAACTACTTTTTACTACCTTTACAGATTACTTTTTACTACCTTTACCAAACTTATTTTTTTACCGAGTTTATTCACTACCTTTACTAACTAACTTTTACTAATTACTTTTTACTAAATTTACTAACTACTTTTTGCTACAATTACTAACTACTTTATTACCTATACAGAGTATTTATTACTCCCTTTACTCACTACTTTTTATTACCTTTACAAAGTACTTTTACAAAGTCCAAAGGGTTTATTATCCTTTACAAACTACTTTTTACTACCTTTACTAACTACTTTTAACTATGTTTCAAAGTACTTGTACACAGTCCAAAGTGTTTATTTACTATCTATACAAAACACTTTCTACTACCTTTACTATATTTACCAACTACTTTTTACGACTTTTAAAAACTACATTTTTACTACCGTTACTAGCTACTTTTAACTATGTGTTAAAGTACTTGTACACAGTCCACCAAGTTTATTTACTACCCTTACAAATTACTTTACAAACTTTACTGCTTTTACCACATTTAACAACTACGTTTTACAACTTTTAATAACTACCTTTTTACCACCTTTAGAAACTACTTTTTACTTCCTTTACTAACTACTTTTCACTGCCTTTACAGAGTACTTTGTACTACCTTTACTAACTACTTTGTACTACCTTTACAGAGTACTTTATGCTACCTTTACAAATTACTTTTACAAAGTCCAAAGTGTTTACTACTTTTTTTTACTACCTTTAATAACTACTTTTTACTACCTTTACTAACTACTTTTAACTGTTTACAAAGTACTTGTGAACAGTCAAGATTGTTTTTTTTACTACATTTACAAATTAAATGTTACTACCCTTAGAAACTATTATTTACTCTTTTTGCCAAATACTTTTTTTCTAGCTGTACTATTTTTTTTTACTACCTTTACAAACACATTTTTACTATTTTTACTACCTTTACTAACTAATTTTTACAGCGTTTACAAAGTACTTGTACACAGACCATAATGTTTAAATACTACCTTTACCAGGTACTTTTTTCTACTTTTATACAGTTCTTGTACGCAGACCAGTGTTTATTTACTATTTTTACAAAGTACTTGTACAAAGTGCACAGTGTTTAGTTACTCCTGCTCCAAAGAATTTGTACATAGTGTTTATTTAAGACCTTTACAGAGTACTTGTATTTAGTCCACAGTGATTAGTTACTACCGCTCCAAAGTATTTGCACACAGTGTTTGTTTACTACCTTTACGAAATACATTTTACTACTTTTACAATGTATTTGTACACAATTCACAGTGTTTATTTACTACCTACACAAAGTACTTTAAACTACTTTTACAAAGTATATGCACACAATCCAGTGTCATTTACCACAATTACAAAGTACTTTTTACTACCTTGACACTTCAACACATCTCAGCATTTATTACATTCACAAAATACTTTCTATGTATTGCCATGTCCTACTGCAGATATATGTAGTATATATCATCAACGTGTGTGTATTTACAACATGTGACGTATTTGACAAGAATAATCTTGAATAGAATGAAGTGTTGTTGTAGATTGAAGAGTTGGTGGCAGTTTCTTCCAAAGAGAGGGTTCTCTGTGTTATAGTGTACATTTTTTAGTTGATGTTCTCCATAAAGGTAGATGAAAGTATTTCAGAAGATTATGTTAATAAATTATGGAAAACTATTTGTCAAAATACTATCTTTTTAAGAGGAACATACGATGAAATCATTGTTCTCAAAAATTTCATTTGGATTAAGGACGGCGTGGCGCAGTGGGAGAGTGGCCGTGCGCAACCCGAGGGGCCCTGGTTCAAATCCCACCTAGTACCAACCTCGTCACGTCCGTTGTGTCCTGAGCAAGACACTTCACCCTTGCTCCTGATGGGTGCTAGTTGGCGCCTTGCATGGCAGCTCCCTCCATCAGTGTGTGAATGTGTGTGTGAATGGGTAAATGTGGAAGTAGTGTCAAAGCGCTTTGAGTACCTTGAAGGTAGAAAAGCGCTATACAAGTACAACCCATTTATCATTTTATAATAGTTAAAAGACTGCCCTGAATTTGAATGGACTGACAAGATGCATGTATTTGCATGTACTCCTTTTTCTGGAGAAAGGCAGAAGTTGCACCAAATACTTTTTTCTATGACCTAATTAAGCCCTCATTTAGTCATGATAATACTATTACTTTTCACACGCAACAAAGTCTTTACTATTGTAACTGGAAGGTCAACGTTTAATGATCCCAAATAAGTCCGTACAAAAAAAATGAACTCAATCTTTGTCAGCAAAAGGTACACTTGAATAAATAGGAAACATCTTTCCTCCAGTTGGAAAAGTAGGTGTTTGTTTTGTTGCCAGTGCCATCATTGGTGCCTGTTGATGGGCTCATATTGCTCATCTTTTAGTCGGAGTGTAGAAGAAGTCACTTGCGCTTACCAAGAACTCGTCTCTGATGAAGTACTTTGCTCTTGTGACCCGAGGATCTTCTCCAGCTTCTGGTGTCGCTGCAAGAGGGTAAAGAACACATCTTGTCTAAAAGTTGCTTCCTGGAGTTTGGTCAAGGACGTGCTTGACAATAAAGACGTCTCACCGTCATCGGGTGTTGTGTAGCGAGCAAACTCTGGAAAGTACTCCTCGATTTTGGACTTTCCTGCCAGCACTTTGTCTGCCAGCAGGTCCTGCTTGTTGAGGAACAAGATGACTGAAATGGTTCGCAGCCACCTGAAGACACAACACACACACGCGCGCGCGCACACACACACACACACACACACACACACACACACACACACACACACACACACACACACACACACACACACACACACACACACACACACACACACACACACACACACACACACACACACACACACACACACACACACACACACACACACACACACACACACACACACACACACACACACACACACACAAAGTCAACCTTGCTAACTGTAATCCAAGTCACTTGTGTGTGTGTGTAATCACACCCACCTGTGATTGTTAGAAGTTGTCTGTTCATATTATGATTTGTCTAACAAAAATATCTGTCTGTCCGTATTTCCATCAGCGTGTGTGTAAAAAAATGCGTGTGAGGCAGGAACCTCCATTACAGCCCACTGACGTCTTCAAATTGGCCCGCAAGACGCCATGATTAATAAGGAATCTTAACCGTGGGGAGATTGAACTGATTTTAAAAGTTTAACTTTTTTGATGCTGCTATTTTGACGCCATCTTGTGGAGAACCTGAGTGTTTCCTGGTCAATCACCTTTTCTTATGCTCTGAATGAAAGCATGTGCAGCGTTTATTTATACAACCCACTGCAAACAACCTTCCCTAGTCATGGTGCTATATATATATATATATATATATATATACATATACATACATATATATATATATACATATATGTATATATATAAATATATACACATACATACATATATATACATATATACATATATATATATAAATATACATACACATATATATATACATACACATATATATATATATATACATATATATATATATATATATATATATATGTATATGTATATATATATATATATGTATATCCTAGGTTGTTTGCATTGGGGTATATACAAATGGTATATATATATATATATATATATATATATATATATATATATATATATATATCCATCCATCCATTTTCTACCGCTTATACATATATATATATATATATACACCCAAGTAGGGCTGGGCGATATATCCAATATATCGCGGGTTTGTCTCTGTGCGATATAGAAAATGACTATATCGTAATATTCGAGTATATGTTCTCACGCAGTGCTTTTAGCTGCGGGCGTACACTTCAGGCTCTTCTCACTCTTTCCTGTCTTTCTTTCTCCACAGACAAGCAGGTGCACATTTTTACATACGTCACAAACTGTCACGTCATACGTCACAGTGTCCGCCCTCGCAGAGCAGCGAGATAGCATACTGGGCTACGTTAGCTGCTAATGTAGCCGTACGAGTGGGGATACGAGAGAAAGATGGTGCGGATCTAGTAACAAATGAAGGAAGACTTAATTCCCAATAAAAACAGCAGGGTTTCCATCGATTGGCGGTGATTCAGCTTCAAGTGGGAATATGTCGAACAGACAACCCTAATTTGTCAAGTGTGGGGGGAAAAAGCGTTGCTATAAGAAGTAGCATTACTGCTAATATGTAGCATCATTTGAAAAGTCACCTGCTAGAGAATTTCATAACCTTAGTAACATACCACATAGTGAAGGACGAATACTATTGGATTTCTTATTATGCAGCTCATTTTTATTTGACACTAAAATGTCTCTGACAATCTTGCACGTTCTGTTTTGGAAATGACTTGAATGTTTGTGCCATTGCTTAATAACTTTAACAAATACACTTTTGTTCAATTGACTTAGTTGTGATTTCCCTCTCTGCATGAAAGTTTAAAAGTAGCATATATGAATGCAGTAGTAAGAAGAATGTTTGAATATCGTAATATATATCGTATATCGCGATATGGCCTAAAAATATCCATCCATCCATCCATTTTCTACCGCTTATTCCCTTTTTTTGGGGTCGCGGGGGGCGCTGGCGCCTATCTCAGCTACAATCGGGCGGAAGGCGGGGTACACCCTGGACAAGTCGCCACCTCATCGCAGGGCCAACACAGATAGACAGACAACATTCACACTCACATTCACACACTAGGGACCATTTTTAGTGTTGCCAATCAACTTATCCCCAGGTGCATATCCCAATATTAAAAAAAGGCAATATCGCCCAGCCCTACACCCAATGCAAACAAACAACCTTGTCTCGTCATGGAACAAAAATAAAAATCCAACCATTTATTTACATGACCCAATACAAACAAATAACCTTTTCTAGTCATGGTGCAAACATTTTTTAAAGATATTATTTTTTAAGAATGCGATAATATTTGAAGACAAATCTGTGTTATAAGTGACAAATTACTAGTTTAAAAATGTCTGTTTTTATCTCATTACATACACATTTTTCCTCTTTTTTTTTTTTATTTTTTACAAAAATATTTCTGTTCCGTTACACATTTAATTGTTGTTGTTATGGTTGTTGTAATTTTTCTATCTAATGCATTCATAAGTTAGTATTAGTTTATTTTTTATTACCAGGTTACTAAACTTTGTTTTCATTTTCGGTAGGGGGCATATTAATATTAAAAAAAAAATGCTATAAACAGAAATGCAAACAACCTTCTCTAGTCATGATGCAAAAAAAAAAAAAGTCCAACCGTTTATTTATATGACCCAATGCAATCAACCTTCTCTCGTCATGGTGCAAACATTTTCTGATGATTATTTTTTTAAAACGCGATAATATTTGAAGACAAAACTGTGTCATAAGTGACAAATTAGTAGTTTAAAAGTGTCAGCTGTTTCTCATTACTTGGCTGCAAGACGTAGACCACATCAAGATGGCCGTGCTTGAAGGTGTGGCATCTAGGCTGGGGAAGTGTGTCCTTTGAAAAAATATATAGTCCTGGTCCTAGACATGTGACCTGACCAAGGCAGAATTGTTCATTTGTTAGCGAGCAGGCTACTTCCTGCACGGTGGATGAAGACAAGCAGACTATTGGGATCCTGGACTGCTCACTTGATTTCTAGCAGTTCATAGCCTTTCTACTTGAATGGACTCTTCATTTATCACACCATACAATGTTTGTAAATTTGAGAATATAACTAATGTGTCCCATGTGTCATGTCTGTAGGAGTGTTCTCATGCATATTTGTAGCGGCCATCGTAATGTCATCAATCTAGCGTGGTTAGCATGAGCTAATGTGCTAATACGTTTACAAGTGTCTGTGTTAGTATTATTAACTGACAACGGCATTTTATTTGTATTGTTTCACTTTCACTAATTCCTCAGTAAATTGACCAAAACGTTAGCGTGGAGTTATTGAGTCTGTTTAGCTGACAGGAGCGCTAGACTGACGTTTTATTTTGATCAACCGTTTTACTGCCATGTTACAGACACCGTTTGGAAACAAGGTATGTAAATAAACATTTCTGAATAAGTAAATAAGTCATTTCACAACGTATATATCTGTGACTAATATCTGGAAAAATAATAGTTTTCCTCTAAAATGTAGTGGGTGTGGCTTATATCGGTGCGCTCTAAACTTCCTGTTTTCAGTGTTGCACTCACCTGTTGTTCCAGATGTTCTTGAAGAGGTTGAGGGCTTCCTGTAAACGGTTGGTCTGGTTGTCCTCTCTGATCACCATGTTGTAGCTGCTGCTGGCCACCACGAAAATGATGGCCGTCACGTCTGCACGGGACAAAGAAGGACAGTCAAGGGCGCCCCACAGGCCAGATAGATGCACCACGTTACCGTTAAAGCACTGGATCCACTTCCTGCGTTCGTCTCGCTGGCCGCCCACGTCAAACATGCTGTCAATCAAAGGGGAAATTCTGACACCGTGTGGACAAGCACGGAAGCACAGCTGAGACTCGCACTTACTGGAAATTGACTTTGTCCACTTGGAATCTGGTCTCAAAGATCCCTGAAGTCAGGACTCTGCACCGCAGCAAATCCTGACAAACAAGCAAGGGGTTATCACTATTATTATAATTATTATTATTTTTATGAGGGTCCGAGCAGCGAAAAGCTGCAAAGTAGTTGATTTCATTATTAGTATTACCAAGATTGGTAGCAAGGAAGAGGACACCCTGCAGTGCTGGATGGGTCATTATCCGTTCGTAGGGGGCGGAGCCTGGCGGCAAAAACTGCTTCTTGCCGTCAAGCATGACACCGTCATTACTACACTTCACTTTGGATGATGGGATCTCCTCCCAAACTGATATAAAGATTTTAACCTCGAAAGGCTTAGTGGCCACATGCGTGGACGGCACCTTTTAGCTCTTGTTTCCAAAATGGTGGACACTACGGAATTGGGGTCTTATGGCTGCTTATGTGGACACTTATACTGCCTCCTGGTGGTGGCAGAAGAGTAAAACATACAATGGAATTTGGGGGAAAAAAAATGAGCATGTCACTAAACATGAAGTACAAGTTTAAGTACTTATGGACTAAGTACATTATATCAAAAGATGATTCTGAGTTGTTATTCTAATTAGGGTCCAATAAGCCCAAATAGCAAAGAGAAATGAAAAAAAGCATGTAAACAAAGATGTTGCGCCTTAAGAAGTTAAAGTCTGATCAGGACTCCTTCCGCATGTGCCGATCTTCCTGAAATGTTTGACGGTGGGTGGAACACTGGGAAGGACTCACCTGATCTGAGGGCGTGTAGTCGCTCTGCCTCACAATGTCCATCTTGTCCAGGAAGCTGGAAGCAGCAGAAACACTGACTGTCATTGTCACTGCTTAGTGATCAGGACTGTCAAACCAATGATGTACAAACACAGTTTACTTTGAGTATGAATTATATTTCATTTCAAAATAAACCACCTTAGAGCAGTGGTTCTTAACCTTTCTGACCTCGGGGCCCCACTTTCCCACTACACAGGGTCCTGGGGCCCACTCAATTAGTAACCTCACTCTCGATTCCAATCGTGGTCATTGATTTGAGCTACAGTTTACAACCTTGTCATAAATGTTATTATTTATTGAACACATAAACCTTAGGTAAAGCTGATTAGAAAAATAAGTACTAACCAAATAATTGATGAGAAATACATTTAAATACAATTATGTTGTGCTAAAACAAACTAAATTCACAATGAATGTTGTAAACCAAATTGTCAGTATAATTAAAGTGCACCGGTAAATTAAATTACAGATTCGCCACTTTAGTCATCATTTTTGCACTTGAGAAACTTCTGTGACTTTAGCCCCAGACTTCTGTTTGTTTCAATATTGTCATTACTGCCACAAGTGGTGGAAAAGCGTATTACAACTGTGGACCACAGGTGAGAAATATCTTTTTTGGCAACCCAACAATGGGCCTTAAGATTAAGAAATACGGCTTTTGATATAAAAAATGAGGTCAAATTTCAAATAAGAGATTGACTGACATGTTTTTTTCAGGGCCGATATCGATTATTAGTCATAAAGGAGGTTGATGATATTCATTTGCAGTAAAACTTATTTAAAGATGAATATTTTATGTCAGTAAACATGAGTTGTTTTTTTAACATGATGTTTTTATACATTGGATATTACTTACTAGATGTTTAGGCAACCCATCTTTTTACACCTTCACTGTTCTTAAGAATGTTAAAACAATTAAAAAAAAAAAATCTGCCTACTGTCCATTCCAGACTATAAGCCACTACTTTTTTCCTACACATTGCTTAGAAGACGGTGCGGCTAATTTATGAATTTCTGTTCGCTGACGGCCTTAATGCAAATTCCCTTCTGTTTGGACCATTGCTTTCAACTGGAAGTACAAGTGCCGTTCTCTCTCTTAGCCGTCCATAGCGTTCTACTCGTATGGATTCTTCATTCATCACTCCGGGAAACGTTTGTAAGTTTTACAATATAACTAGAACATTTCATACTCACTAAAGTGTCCCATATATGATGTCTGTAGGAGTGTTTTAGTGTATATTTGTACACATTATTGTCATGTCATCATGCTAGTGTTGTTAGCATTAGCTAATATGCTAACACGGGAGTGGACCACACTTATAGAGTTTGTTTAGCTGAGTGGAGCGCTAACTTACACAGCTAGTGGGTCCACGACCAGGACTTTTGTTTTGTTTGATCAGCCGTTTTACAGACTCTGTTTGGAAACAATTAAGGTATGTGTATAAATATTTACAAAATCTGCAGCTTGTAGTCCAGTGGGGCTAATATAAGTAAAATAAAACGTATTTTCTTCCAAAATTTGGTGGGTGTGGCTTAAATACCGATAGAGACCGTCTGGATTTTTCTTCGTTGACGGCCATGATGCAAATTCTCTTCTGTTGAGACAAGTGCTTTCAACTGGAAGTCCAAGTGCTGTTCTGTCTCTTTGCCGTTCATGGCGTTTCTACTTGTATGGATTCTTCATTCTTTAGCAGTGTTAATGGATCTAACTAAAGCATTTGACATAATCAATCACAATATTTTAGTAAAAAAACTAGAACAGTATGGCATCAGAGGGTTGGTCATAAAGTGGATTAGAAGGTTCTGAAATGTGTAAATAACTCATTTCACAATGTATATATCTGCTGACTAATATATGGTAATATCCATCCAGCCATCCATCCATCTTCTTCCGCTTACCCGAGGTCGGGTCGCGGGGGCAGCAGCCTAAGCAGGGAAGCCCAGACTTCCCTCCCCCCAGCCACTTTGTGCAGCTCCTCCTGGGGGATCCCGAGGTGTTCCCAGGCCAGCCGGGAGACATAGTCTTCCCAACGTGTCCTGGGTCTTCCCCGTGGCCTCCTACCGGTTGGACATGCCCTAAACATCTCCCTAGGGAGGCGTTCGGGTAGCATCCTGACCAGATGCCTGAGCCACCTCATCTGGCTCCTCTCCATGTGGAGGAGCAGCGGCTTTACTTTGAGTTCCTCCCGGATGACAGAGCTTCTCACCCTATCTCTAAGGGAGAGACCCACCACCCAGCGGAGGAAACTCATTTGGGCCGCTTGTACCCGTGATCTTATCCTTTCGGTCATGACCCAAAGCTCATGACCATAGGTGAGGATGGGAACGTAGATCTACCGGTAAATTGAGAGCTCTGCCTTCCGGCTCAATTGACGAATACCTCAATTTCAAATGTCACATTAGCCATCTGTTAAACAAATGATCCAAATATGTTGGCCTGTTCTTTCACCTTCGTCATTATCTTCCTCTTTATGCTCTACTTACCTTGTATAAAACTCTCTTTGAAGCACATCTAAACTACTGTAATATCATCTGGTGTAACACCTTCCCTACCTACCTTCACAAATTAAAATCCGTGCAAAAGAAAATCATACGGGCCCTGTCATGGTCCAAGTTTAATGCCCCCACTCCTCATCTATTTCATAAATATCATCTCTTAAGACTGACAGAGTTCAATATTTATCAAAAGGCTTGTTTAACCTATCAAGTCATTTACAGGCTGAATCCTAGGCTCTGTAGCTTGGTTGCTATCTACCATCCCCAGCATGCCCACAACACTCCTGACTTAGATCTGATATCAGGTAAACATGCTTTACTGGCTTGTACCGCTCACAGTTTCGTATGCAGGGCACCAAAAATTTGGAACCAGCTTAATGAGAGCCTCAAGATGCTGTATCCATTCTCCAACTTCAAAAAGAAACTGACAACTTATCTATTAACCACCTATCTTTAATGCCTCATGTGGGGTAGACTGCTGTTGGCTTTTGCATGGTTGTATGTATGTATGTATGTATGTGTATGCTTGCTGTAGTATTATTATCTTGTTTTTATCATATAGCGTTGTTGTTGTTGTGCTTGCTACCATGTTTCATCATTCCTTATCCTCTGGACCCCCTGTCAAAAGCTTCTTCTAGCTTATTTGGGGGACCCTTTCACGTACCAACATCTTTAAATGATGACATTCACTACTATTGTAATTGTTATATGGTATTGTGAATAAACTAAACGCCCCGCAACCCCAAAGAAGGATAAGCGGTAGAAAATGTATGGATGGAAGTTAATTAAGGGGTGTGGCTTATATCCTGGTACATCTAGCTAATGCGTGAATCATGGTATTGAATTTGGTTGCCATTTGATGGCAGTAAATGACTTGCTTGCACACTTGAAATATTGTCATTGACTTTAAAAAATGCTGTAATCAGAAAGTCACGTTTGACTTGAATGCGCATCATTCATGTGTTCATCAGCATTTCAGGTCATTCAAAGCAGAGGATGATTTTTGCAAGTCTGACATTACTGAGCACCTTTCAAAAATAGCATGGTTACCATGGAGACCCGACTCCGAGCGCTATTCATAGCCTATCAGCTCCCGATCTGGCGGGTCTCCAGGAAAAAAAAAAAAGAGTCTCCGGCTGTACTTTGGAGTTTGAACCAAACAAAGCTCTCCCTCTGGCCTAAAAAGACTCAAACACATCTGGAATAGTTCTACAATATTGCCTTTTTGGAGCACATGAAACAACCAGGATGCCAGCAGGTGTCAGCAAAGAGTCAACTACCTTCCTAATTAAAGATGTTTTTATACTCATCAGAATCAGAAACATTAAACACAATCTAAACACAAAAAGTGACTTTTCAAAGATTAGGACATTTTAATACAATCCATCGTAGGTTTTTAATGATTATATTACAACAGTTTTAATACAATCTATGGTGACTTTTTAAAAATTATATTATAAAATTTTTACTACAATCTATTGTGACTTTTTAAAGATTATATTATAACGTTTTTAAAACAATATACTGAAGGTTTTAAAGATTATATTAGAACTTTTTTAATACAATCTATTGTGACTTTTTAAAGATTATATTATAAAACTGTTAATACCATCTTTTGTGACTTTTTAAATATTGTATTATATTTTTTTACTAGTATCAATTTTAACTTTTTGAAGATTATAACATTTTTAATACAATCTATTGAAGGTTTTTAAAGATTACTGTAGAACATTTTTAATAAATTCTATTGTCACTTTTTAAAGATTATATTATAAAACTGTTAATACAATCTTTTGTGACTTTTGAAAGATTATATTAGAACATTTTAAATACAATCCATCGTAGGTTTTTACAGATTATATTACAACAATACAATCCATTGTAACTTTTCAAAGATTATCACATTTTAATATAATCTATTGAAGGTTTCTAAAGATTATATTACAACATTTTTAATACAATCCACTGTAGGTTTTAAAATATTATAACATTTTAATTCAATACATTGTGACTTTTTATATAACATTTTTAATACCATCTATTGTGACTTTTTAAAGATTAAATTAGAACATTTTTAATACAATATATTATGACTTTTTAAAGATTATATTATACATTTTTTAATACAATCTTCTGTGACTTTTTAAAGATTATATTAGAACATTTTTAATACAATCCATTGTAACTTTTAAAAGATCATATTATAAAAATTTTAAAACAATCTATTGAAGGTTTTTAAAGATTGTATTAGAAAATGTTTATAAACAATCTACTGTAGGTTTTAAAATAGTATATTAGAAATGTTTAATATAATCCATTGTGGGTTTTTAAAGATCATTTTATTACCATAACATTTTTAGAAGTGAACCGTTATGTTATGGGGAACATTTTTATTTTATTTTATCACTGCAACATTTTAGAAAAAAATTAATGTTTATTTTGTTTCAACATTTTCAAAAGTGAACAGTTATGTTTTGGTAAAAAAAAAAAAAGAGTGTTTATTTTACCACTATGACATTTTTAGAAGTGAACCGTTATGTTTTGAAAAAAAAAAAAAAGTTTATTATGCAATAGTAACATTTTCAGAGGTGAAGAGTTATGTTTTGGGGTAAAAAGATTGTTTCTGGTATTACAACATGATTGAAATGATGTTTACTTAGTGACTTGAGCATAAAATGAGTGTGGAGGTGTTATGCCACTCACTACTGTGCACAGTCGATGAGCTGGTACTCGTTGGATCTCTCGTAGCACACCTTGACGCCCTCGTCCTGCCACAGAGTCTTGGCATGCTCGTAGAACTCCTGCAGGTCAACCACACCCACATGTGCACCACAGAGACAATTGTGTTGGCACAACAAAACCTTCAAACGTCAACACACTCCACAACATGTAGGTCCTGGCTGCTCAGTACAATGTCAACGTTGGACCTCGACAGTTCAAGAACGGTTTTATGATGGCCACAGTTTGGAACAGATTATGGCTATTATTTAGTTTCTGGGATGTTTTCAAAGGGACCGTAATTAAACCAATGTGGTCTGTACATGATGCAAGGCAAGAGCGCTAATATCGCACATATTGTAGATATTCTCATGTTCACATTTTCACAATTTGCAATATTTTCTTACACTTTATGAAGCATTTCTTGCGTATTCTTCATTTTCAGAGCTTATTGTTAAGTGTTCACTGTGATCTGACTATTTTGTTGACAATGTTTAAGACTCTGCCATGCTTGTGTTGACATTTCCTTTCTGCCTTGACAGTTGAGGGATTACAATCACAGGAAATTACTTTTTTATCTAATTTTATTTACTATAATTTATATGTAATGATAAAACAAACTAAATAACTATAACCGCGGGCATTATAATCAAAGGAAGGTTACATTTTTAAAATATATTTAATTTGTTATAATTTATATTTAATAATAAAACTGACTAAAGAAGCACATAAATATAGCTGAGGGCAATATAATCAGAAAAAGGTTACATTTGTTCAATTTTATTTTTTTATAATTTTTGTTTAATATAAAACAATAACAATTTAAAAAAATATTTTTTTTGTTCTCTCCAAGTCATAAAAAATATGACTAATAATCGATATCAAACACTGATATGGTGACACAGTGTTCTGTCTTTGTGAAGTTGATTAGCCACCTATCTCCAGAAAAGTGTCACCCAGCCTCATTTGCAATAGCAACTACCTGAGCTATTATTAATGCTTTCCCACACTGCCATCTTGTGGGTGTGTAGGGGCACTGCAGCAACAATAATGCAAGCAATGTGACACTTCCCTGTCCACTTTGCAGGGAAAATGCATTACACACACACACACACACACACACACACACACACACACACACACACACACACACACATACGTGTTTGGGTGACATATGAGGACTTATGACAAAAACGTGACATATGGGGACATGCCTTTCCAATGGTCCTACAGGCCTGGGAATCAGACGGTTAGTGAACCAGAATTTTAGACACACAGTGGTCTATTGAGATTTTTGCAACTCTTTTGTTTTTTTCTGAACCTGATTTTTATGGTACATATGAGGACTTGTCAGGTTTAGGTGACAAATGAAGACCAGAGTGTTTAAGATTTCAAGTTTATGTGACATATGACGACCATGACGTCACCGAGTGTTTAAGATTTCAGGTTCATGTGACATATGATGACCATGACGTCACAGAGTGTTTAAAATTTCAAGTTTATGTGACATATGATGACCATGACGTCACAGAGTGTTTAAGATTTCAAGTTTGTGAAATATGACAACCATGACATCACAGAGTGTTAAAGATTTCAGGTTCATGTGACATATGAGGCTAATGACATCAGAGACTTAACAAAACCACCTGAGTTGGTTTAGTTGATGTGTTGTCATTTAAAAAAAAAATCCCAATCCCATGCTACTGTAATCTAAAACCAAGAAGAGTTTAAAAGAAACATGGGTAAAAATGTAATTGTCGACTAAGTGTAACTGAATTGTTTTTGTGGATTTTGTCGCTAAGAATTATCTGGAATAAATACAAAACGCTTGCTGTTTATTTTGCTTTTTTAATTGCTGGTAACATACTCAAACTACCACAGAAGATGTGGGAAAACATTTTTTTCCCCTTTTTTTAATATAATTCTGTTATGGATGTAGTACTTGATGGCAAGCCAATCTCTGTCCTGTAGAGCTACTAGTTCTTTATGGAGGCAGGCTTCACAATCTTTTTTACCTGGTACTTTGTTGCCAGTTACAAAATGCAACATGTGTCATTCAACTGCTTCCACTTCTTCCCCTTTGCACCTGTCATAAAGGAGACAAAATACAATTTCTTACTGAAGGAATAATGACTATAACACAGTGAAAAGGTGCAAAACGTAATATAATATTCTAGTAAATGATGTGGATTATTTATTTACCCCGCTTTGGAGTGGACCAAGTGGAAGAAGCTTGAGACATACCCACTTCGAGCGATTTGTCCTGCTGTCAATCTGAAAGGAAGAATTAGAAAACTGTAAAAGTAAACATTTAACATATTGTGCTTTGTGAAGTAGCGGAGTATATGTGTTGTCTGTCTATTTATGAATAATGCAGACGAGGAGTGTTGGCTGAGTTCTTAACGTTTGCTTTCAGAGCGTGCATATCACAACATACAAGATGCCGTCATGGCGACACAACCTATACCGGGCTCCCGCGCATGCTCGTCACTCCTGTTGCATGCTGGGTAGGGTAGTTCTTTTTTCCCCTGGCTCATAACATTACAATATAGTACAATGTATATGCGTTCAGTTTATCAAAGCACCAAGCAAACAGATATGGTCATAATTATTTTAAGTCCACTACGCAGAATAAACACAACATTATTAATATTACTACTACGGATAATTTGATCAAAAATTCCCTAAAACAGCCCACTACCTATAATATAAGTTTTTTAAACGAAAGATCCCTGATAAAAAAAAAAATGTTTCTGCTGTTACCTCAGAAATTGCATGTTCAGATGTTATGATTGTGGCTCAGAGATTTGTATGTATATTATATTTATTTTCCATAACAAACAGGATAACTTAAATACCCTGGCAGTGGCAATAAGCTTAAATGTTTGTATTTACATTTTTGGAGTTGATTTTCATCAAATATGCTATTTAAATGCTACTGTTTAACAAGGACTGATTTAAATTGTGTTTGCACAACAAATGTTTTGGCGCTTTTGTTCATGTGGGAGAATATTCCAATAAAGGTGCACTATACACTACTTTTGAATTCATTATTGGGCTTTGCGTATACAATGCATTTAATCGCGATTAATAAGAGAAATAGTGCGATTAACTTCGATTAAAAATTTTAATCATTGCCCAGCCCTAATATATATACAAACCCCGTTTCCATAAAAGTTGGGAAATTGTGTTAGATGTAAATATAAACTGAATACAATGATTTGCAAATCCTTTTCAACCCATATTCAATTGAAAGCACTACAAAGACAACATATTTGATGTTCAAACTCAAACTTTTTTTTTTTTGCAAATAATAATTAACTTTGAATTTCATGGATGCAACACGTGCCAAAGTAGTTGGGAAGGGGCATGTTCACCACTGTGTTACATCACATTTTCTTTTAACAACACTCAATAAACGTTTGGGAACTGAGGAAACTAATTGTTGAAGCTTTGAAAGTGGAATTCTTTACCATTCTTGCTTGATGTAAAGCTTAAGTTGTCGTGTTTTACGCTTCATAATGCGCTACACATTTTCGATGGGAGACATGTCTGGACTGCAGGCGGGCCAGGAAAGTACCCGCACTCTTTTACTACGAAGACACGCTGTTGTAACACGTGGCTTGGCATTGTTTTGCTGAAATAAGCAGGGGCGTCCATGATAATGTTGCTTGGATGACAACATATGTTGCTCCAAAACCTGTATGGACCATTCAGCATTAATGGTGCCTTCTCAGATGTGTAAGTTACCCATGCTTTGGGCACTAATACACCCCCATACCATCACACATGCTGGCTTTTGAACTTTGCGCCGGATGGTTATTTTCCTCTTTGTTCCGGAGAACACCACGTCCACAATTTCCATATATAATTTGAAATGTGGACTCGTCAGACCACAGAACACTTTTCCACTTTGCATCAGTCCATCCTAGATGAGCTCGGGCCCAGCGAAGCCCGCGGCGTTCCTCTGTCATGTTGATAAATGGCATTTGCTTTGCATAGTAGAGTTTTAACTTGCATTTACAGATGTAGCGACCAACTGTAGTAACTGACAGTGGTTTTCTGAAGTATTTCTGAGCCCATGTGGTGATATCTTTTACACACTGATGTCGGTTTTTAATGCAGTACATCGCTTACGTGCAGTGATTTCTCCAGATTCTCTGAACCTTTTGATAATTTTACGGACCGTAGATGGTAAAATCCCTAAATTCTTTGCAAAAAAAAATGTTAAGCAGTTTTAACATCAAATATGTTGTCTTTGTAGCATATTCAACAGAATTGGGGTTGAAAATTATTTGCAAATCATTGTATCCTGTTTATATGTACATCTAACACAATTTCCCAACTCATATGGAAACGGGGTTTGAATGTATTTATATAAATATAGCCTATTATTTGCGCACTATTTACAAGTTATGTACCAAAAACACGACCACCGAAAAAATACTTTGATCAATGAAAACAGCGCTGCAAAAACCGGCTGTAAACAAGAGGCACTGCATTTTCTGAATTGAAACACTCATTTTAAAGCTTTGACATTAACATTTTAACACACACTAATCTGGTTCAGAAAATATGAGGACCTTATATGAAACACACTTTCTTGGTTCAAACAATATGAGGACATGACGAGTGCTCACATGTAGAATTTATGTTGTTGACTTGTAACATCTCCTGTTTTGCTAAACATGAGTTCCAAACTCTCTACTGACTAACATGGATGTACCCTTACGAAAATGTTGTCATATAAACTGATCTGTGAGAGATTAAAATTAATAAATGTCTTTCAAAATAAAGGTTGGGTCAAATTTAGAGCAGATATAGTAAAAATAGACATGTAATAACCTGTTGGAGGGATGAAGTCGGTTTATGGCTGTCATCTGAATCTAGAGAATGTTGAGATAGAACCTCAACAGTTGGTTTCTGCAACAAAACACAAAAATATAATGTCATAACTAATTAATTATAACATTCTCACAACTTTTTGTTGATAAAAATCTGAGCATACAATGCCAGATAAAGGGTAAAGATTATTACAGAGTTTCAGCTCTTAGACAATTCATTAAGAATGTAACACACACAAAAATCTGGTTCAGAAAATATGAGGACCTGAATTGAGACACTCATTTTAAAGCTTTGACATTAACATTGTAACACACATTTTCTGGTTCAGAAAATATGAGGACCTTATATGAAACACACCTAAGTCTTTCTTGCTTCAAACAATATAAGGACATGACGAGTGCTCACATGTAGAATTTATGTTGTTGACTTGTAACATCTCCTGTTTTGCTAAACATGAGTTCTAAACTTTCTACTGACTAACATGGATGTACCCTTGCGAAAAAGTTGTCATATAAACTGATCTGTGAGAGATTAAAATAAATAAATGTCTTTCAAAATATAGGTTGGGTCAAATTTAGAGCAGATATAGTAAAAATAGACATGTAATAACCTGTTGGAGGGATGAAGTCAGTTAATGGCTCACATCTGAATCTGGAGAATGTTGAGATGGAACCTCAACAGTTGGTTTCTGCAACAAAACACAAAAATATAATGTCAGAACTAATTAATTATAACATTATCAGCACTTTTTGTGGATAAAACTCTGAGCATACAATGCCAGATAAATAGTAGAGATTATTACAGAGTTTCAGCTCTTAGACAATTAATTAAGAATATAAAACACACTAAAATCTGGTTCAGAAAATATGAGGACCTGAATTGAGACACACATTTTAAAGCTTGGACATTAACATTGTAACACACACTAATCTGGTTTAGAAAATATGAGGACCTTATATGAAACACACCTAAGTCTTTCTTGGTTCAAACAATATAAGGACATGACGAGGGGTCACATGTAGAATGTATGTTGTTGACTTGTAACATCTCCTGTTTTGCTAAACATGAGTTCCAAACTCCTTACTGACTACCATGGATGTACTCTTACGAAAATGTTGTCATATAAACTGATCTGTGAGAGATTAAAATTAATAAATGTCTTTCAAAATATAGGTTGGGTCACATTTAGAGCAGATATAGTAAAAATAGACTTGTAATAACCTGTTGGAGGGATGAAGTCGGTTTATCGCTCACATCTGAATCTGGAGAATGTTGAGATAGAACCCCAACAGTTGGTGTCTGCAACAAAACACAAAAATATAATGTCAGAACTAATTAATTATAACATTAACAACCACTTTTGGTTGATAATATTCTGAGCATATAATTCTACATAAACAGTAAAGATTATTATAGCGTTTTAGCTCTTAGACTATTATTTAAGAATGTAACATTCACTAAAATGTGGTTCAGAAAATATGAGGACCTGGATTGAAACACTCATTTTAAAGCTTTGAATTAAACATTGTAACACACACTAATGTGGTTCAGAAAAATATGAGGACCTTATATGAAACACACTGAAGTCTTTTTTAGTTCAAACAATATGAGTACATGACAAGTGATCACATATAGAATTCATGTTGCTGACCTGTAACATCTCCTGTTTTGCTAAACATGAGTTGTAAATTCCACAGACTAACATGGATGTACGCTTAAAAAATGTTGTCATATAAACTGATCTGTGAGAGGTTAAAAGGATTAAATGTCTTTTGAAGTATAGGTTGTGTCAAGTTTTTAGCAGATATAGGGCAGCACGGTGGAACAGGGGTAAGTGCATGTGCGTCACAAATCGAAGGTCCTGAGTAGTCCTGAGTTAAATCCTGGGCTCGTGATCTTTCTGTGTGGAGTTTGCATGTTCTCCCCGTGACTGCGTGGGTTCCCTCCGGGTACTCCGGCTTCATCTTACCTCCAAAGACATGCACCTGGGGATAGGTTGATTGGCAACACTAAATTGGCCCTAGTGTGTGAATGTGAGTGTAAATGTTGTCTATTTGTGTTGGCCGTGTAATGAGGTGGCGACTTGTCCAGGGTGTACTCCGCCTTCCGCCCGAATGCAGCTCAGATAGGCTCAAGCACACCCCGCCAACCCAAAAAAGGGACAGGTAGTAGAAAATGGATGGATGGATGGATAGTAAAATAGTCAAGTAATAACCTGTTGGAGGGATGAAGTCGGTTTATCGGTCACATGAATCTGGAGAATGTTGAGATAGAACATCAACAGTTGGTGTCTGCAACAAAACACATAAAAATAATGTTAGAACTTATTAATTATAACATTATCAGCACTTTTTGTTGTTAACATTATGAGCATATAATGCCAGATAAATAGTAAAGATATTTATAGAGGGTTTCTGTCTCTTGTCCCGCTCATGTCTTGAGATGAACTTCCCTCGGTACTCGACCACAAAAGAACCTTTTTAAATTGATGCAAGAGCAAATACACCATATCCTGATAAAACAGTTTATCAATTTACAATGTTTGGAATATCTGTTTTAAAAAGCAATAATAATAGTCGTTACTTGATTAAAAATTCTATTACAAACAGAATTACTCTTTCATAAATGTAAATAATTATTAAATTAAGTACAAAACCCGTTTCCATATGAGTTGGGAAATTGTGTTAGATGTAAATATAAACAGAATACAATGATTTGCAAATCCTTTTCAACCCATATTCAGTTGAATATGCTACAAAGACAACATATGTTTGCTTGTGTATCGGCTGGGGACATCTCTGCGATGCTGATCCGCCTCCGCTTGGGATGGTTTCCTGCTGGCTCCGCTGTAAACGGGACTCTCGCTGCTGTGTTGGATCCGCTTTGGACTAGACTCTTGCGACTGTGTTGGATCCATTGTGGATTGAACTTTCACAGTATCATGTTAGACCCGCTCGACATCCATTGCTTTCCTCCTCTCTAAGGTTCTCATAGTCATCATTGTCACCGACGTCCCACTGGGTGTGAGTTTTCCTTGCCCTTATGTGGGCCTACCGAGGATGTCGTAGTGGTTTGTGCAGCCCTTTGAGACACTAGTGATTTAGGGCTATATAAGTAAACATTGATTGATTGATTGATATTTGATGTTCAAACTGATAAACATTTTTTTGGTGCAAATAATCATTAACTTTAGAAATTGATGCCAGCAACACGCAACAAACAAGTTGGGAAAGGTGGCAATAAATACTGATAAAGTTAAGAAATGCTCATCAAACACTTATTTGGGACATCCCACAGGTGTGAAGGCTAATTTGGAACAGGTGGGTGCCATGATTGGCTATAAAAACAGCTTCCCAAAAAATGCTCAGTCTTTCACAGGAAAGGATGGGGCGAGGTACACCCCTTTGTCCACAACTGCGTGAGCAAATAGTCAAACAGTTTAAGAACAACCTTTCTCAAAGTGCAATTGCAAGAAATTTAGGGATTTCAACATCTACGCTCCATGATATCATCAAAAGGTTCAGAGAATCCGGAGAAATCACTCCACGTAAGCGGCATGTCTGGAAACCAACATTGAATAACTGTGACCTTCGATCCCTCAGACGGCACTGTATCAAAAACCGACATCAATCTCTAAAGGATATCACCACATGAGTTCAGGAACACTTCAGAAAACCACTGTCACTAAATACAGTGTGTTTCTATATCTGTAAGTGCAAGTTAAAGCTCTATTATGCAAAGCGAAAGCCAATTATCAACATCCAGAAACGCCGCCGGCTTCTCTGGGCCCGAGATCATCTAAGATGGGCTGATGCAAAGTGGAAAGGTGTTCTGTGGTCTAACGAGCCCACATTTCAAATTATTTTTGGAAATATTGGACACCGTTTCATCCGGACCAAAGGGGAAGCGAACCATCCAGAATGTTATCGACGCAAAGTTCAAAAGCCAGCATCTGTGATGGTATGGGGGTGCATTAGTGCCCAAGGCATGGGTAACTTACACATCTGTAAGTTACCCATCTGTTTGGAACAACATTTGCTGCCATTTAAGCGCCGACTTTTTCATGTACGCCCCTGCTTATTTCAGCAAGACAATGCCAAGCCACATTCAGCACGTGTTCAGCTTCATAAAAAAAGAGTGCAGGTACTTTCCTGGCCGGCCTGCAGTCCTATCAAAAATGTGTGGTGCATTATGAAGCGTAAAATACGACAGAGGAGACTGAAGCTCTACATAAAACAAGAATGGGAAAGAATTCCACCTTCCAAGCTTCAACAATTAGTTTCCTCAGTTCCCAAACGGTTATTGAGTGTTGTTGAAAGAAAAGGTGATGTAACACAGTGGTGAACATGCCCTTTCCCAACTACTTTGGCACGTATTGCAGCCATGAAATTCTAAGTTAATTATTATTTGTAAAAAAAATTATTCCGTTTGGATTTACATCTAACACAATTTCCCAACTCATATGGAAATGGGTTTTGTAATTAATGTGTTACTTGAAA
>NC_084637.1:35435429-35495429 GCF_033978795.1 Nerophis ophidion
ATAAATAAACACATATTTATATCTGTACACTAGGGGTGTATCAGTACGTGTATTTGTATTGAACCGTTTTGGTACGGGGGTTTTGGTTCGGTGCGGAGGAATACCGAACGAGTTCAACACGTACATATGAAGTAGCCGCCGATGCTAAAGTCTTAACAAGCCGCTCCGCTCCGTTCTGCCTCTGTGTCTGTACACAGCACCCTGCATTGTCCCGCCCACACAACCATCTGATTGGTTACATACAAAGCCAATCAGCAATGCGTATCCCGAGCGCATGTCGTCAGGGCTTCAGTGTCGATGTCGAGCAGATAGGTCTTTAGCAGGGGAGCAACTCACTCTCCCCAAATTATATTCCAAGTCAACTACTTTCTAAACATCACTTCTAGAAACAAATTGCAGCTCAGCTCACTCGCAGTCCTGGCTTTAGGTGAAGGCTAGTTAGCTTTTAGCGAAACGTTAACTCATTTTGCGGTGTGTGCGTGCGTGCGTGTGTGTTACGGACAGTGTTGATTGAGGTGTGTTGAAGCAGCAAAAAAGGACATTATTTTAAATGAGGAGTTTCTCTCTCTGATAGTATATAAAATAATTTAAGTGGATGATGATGTTTTTTTCGTTGCCTGTGATTGAGTCGTTGTCCGAGGCGAAGTCTAGTGCTTGGGTCAGTAGGTCTTGCGTGATGGAAGGGTAAAATTCTTCGATGTTGAAGGAGATAAAGTTGTGCTGTTGTTTGTCTTGGATGTTGTTAAACCATTTGATTACTGCTGCTGTATTTCTCCATTGGTTGAGTGGTGTTTTGTCCTTAATTTTTGTGTTGATTCTGTCCAGGATTATTTTGCTGATTTTTCCTATTTCAGATTTAGTTTATGTATGTGTGTATATATATAAATATTAGGGCTGTGAATCTTCTGGTGTCCCACGATTCGATTCAATATCAATTCTTGGGGCCAGGATTCAATTCAAAATAGATTTTTTTTTTTCAATTCAACACGATTCTTGATTCAAAAGGATTCTGTAATCATTCATTACATAGGATTTCAGCAGGATCCCCCAGTCTGTTGACATGTAGTAGATTTTAAAAAAGCTTTTATAATTGTAAAGGACAATGTTTTATGAACTGATTGCAATAATGTAAATTTGTTTTAAATATTAAACAAACCAAAAATATGACTTATTTTATCTTTGTGAAAACATTGGACACAGTGTGTTGTCCAGCTTATGAGATGCCATGCAAGTGTAAGCCACTGTGACACTATTGTTCTTATTTTTTAATAATGTCTAATGATAATGTAAATGAGGGATTTTTAATCACTGCTATGTTGAAACTATAACTAATATTGATACTTTTGCTGATAATATTCATTTTTGTTTCACTACTTTTGGTTTGTTCTGTGTGGTGTTTGTGTCTCCTCTCAATTGCTCTGTTTATTACAGTTCTGAGTGTTGCTGGCTCAGCTTTGGTTTTGGAATTGGATTGCATTGTTATGGTATTGCTGTGTAGTGGTTTGTTGGATTGATTAATCAAAAGAAAAATTATATTTTTTAAAAATGAGATTCAATTCTGAATCGCACAACGTGAGAATCGCAATTCGAATCGATTTTTTCCCACACCTTTAATATATATATATATATACATATATATATATATATATATATATATATATATATACATATATATGTATATATATATATGTATATATGTATATATATTTAAAGAAAAAACTGTCAGCTTTGTGTTGTAGCTGATATTATTATTATCATTTTCAAAAGGTCTGCTTTTTCACATTACATTACATCTTTTTCCTTACATATATACATTTTTTTCGGGCAAAACGCTGTGAGCTGACAAAACTGGAGCTGCGGGCCGCACTTTGGACATCTTCCCATTGGAAAAATGAAAATGACTGCGTGGTAAAGCGGTATGGAAATATCTGCTTATGTCACAGGTTGCTAAACGTCACACGTGGGGTGGTATTTGGAACAAAACTCCATTATGAAGAAAGTGTTGCATGTCGACCATCACTCACCTCAATGGCCTCTTTGATATTGTTTTTGATGTCCTGGATTTTCTGCTTCTTCTCTCTGAAAAAGAAGGAATGAATGCTAAATCTCTTACTTTTTCAACAATATGTCATCTCACCTCAGACTGGATTTGAACCATTTGGAACAGCAAACTTTCCCTAAGCTAGTGGTTCTTCACCTTGTTGGAGGTACCGAACCCCACCAGTTTCATATGCGCATTCGCCGAACCTTCTTTAGTGAATTTTCTTTTTTTTAATTCTCAAATTCCAAACAAAGTCATATGTTTTTTTCTGGTGCACAAAATGAAGCGTGCATGAAAATCATCTTGTTCAAAGAATTAAACCAACACTGCATAAACGCACAACAAATTACACACCCGCGAATCAGATGGAAAATTAGAAGGAAAATTGTTTGGAGGTATCCATAATACGGCGATAAGGAGAAGTTTTTCTTTACACAATGAGTCAGGTGTGTCTTGACCTCTGTGGCGGAGGCTCCACCGAACCCCTGAGGCCGGCTCACCGAACCCCTAGGTTAAGAAGCACTGCCCTAAGGAGTCTGGGCTATACTCAGGGATGGCTACTGAAAAACTTTTTGGGCACAGACCCAATCCTGCCAGTTCTACCAAGTTGTAACTCAAATGAATAGGAACACAATATACTTTCTGGTGAACAAATATTTTTCTCGCTTCATAAGAACCAAACTATTATTATTATTTGTGTCTTTCAATATCTCCTTACATTTTCATTTGTAAACATTTTAGTTTAAAATCGATGTAAACTCTCTGATCCCGCCTTGACAATATCCTACATTCTTCATATTTTTTCCATCTCAAGCAATGCTCTGCTGTGTGGCAAAAAGAGGCATGTGTTTGTAGCGCAGGTGGAAGTGTATTCTTACATGTTTGGCCATCTTCTCTGCCGATGAAATGAATATGCAATCATTGAGATGCAAAAACAGCACACAGACATCTGCACTATTTCACCGCCAACGCAGCCACACCTTTGAAATAACTTTTTTTTTTTACATGAAAATACTTTTAAGTGAAATATTTTGTCGGAATGGATTTACTGTGTATATTACTTACACACTACTGGCCATACGTTAGACATCTCAAATATCATACAAATGCTTTATCATCGTATTGTCCGGACTAAAAGGCACAATCTATTTTTCCCTCAAAACTCAACAGTGCGTCTTATCACTCCATGCGCTTAATGTACGGAATAATTCTGGTTTGCTTACCGACCTTGAAGCAATGTTATTTGGTAAATGGTGTAATGAAAAGTGTGACCAGTAGATGGCAGTCACACATAACAGATTTCTGTTGACTGCAATATGACTCAAGCAAGCAACAACATTTGATATGTTCCATTGAGAATATAGAACATTATGCTAAAAAATCTGTCCAACTAATTTTAGTATGACTTCGGTAAGCTATGAAGCCACACCGCTTGATGGATTATACTGTATTATTATGGTGTGTGTACCATAATAATACAGTATAATACACATACCAATCGTTGGTTAGAAGGCGATAGCTGAATTCGTCCTTCCTTCCTCCCGTGTGGCTGTCTGTCGTGTCGTTTTCGCTTGTATACGGTTCAAAGCTCAATAGTTTCAGTTTCTTCTTCAATTTCGTTTTCGCTACCTGCCTACACACTCCAACCATCCGTTTCGAAACCTGCGTAATCTGTTGAATCGCTTACGCCGCTGAAATCAGTCTGAATTCGAGCTACTATGGCTATACCTTTCTGTGCTATCCGCCATGTTTGTTTCTGGTGGCTTCACACTGTGACATCACAAGATAATTGACGGGTGGATATACCGATGGTGAAAATCAGGCACTTTGAAGCCGTCTATCTGGATATTGCGTGATGGGTAAAATTTTGAGAAAACCTTCGAAAAATAAAATAAGCCACTGGGAATTGATTTTTATTGGTTTTAACCCTTCAGAAATTGTGATAATGTTCCCCTTTAAAAAAAAAAAAGAAAAAGTTTAACGGGCATGACGGTGCATCGTGACGTCATACGGAGTACTTACAAGCACAGTGTGTTGACAGAAAAAAAGAGAATGGATGTATTTTGGTGTAAAAAGTCAAGATAAAGGTAAAGTTTTAACACAGAAACACCCCCAGGAAGAGCTGCTTTAAAGGCCTACTGAAAGCCACTACTACCCACCACACAGTCTGATAGTTTACACATCAATGATGAAATATTAACATTGCAACACATGCCAATACGGCTGCTTTAACGGCATAATTACACAGTATTTTGGAGATCTGTGTTGCTGAATGTTTAGCAATTTGTTCAATTAATATTGGATAAGTCACAGTAGAATGATGGAGTTGGGAAGCTTTAGCCTTTAGCCACACAAACACACGGTGATTCCTTGTTTAAAATTCCCGGAGCTGAAACTTTACTGAGGATCACAGCGCGGTCAAGCAGACATGGATCCCGACCGAATGTCAACCAGCAGGTTTCGGTGAGAAAATTACCGGATATCAGCTGAGCTTGTGTCGTCCGTACAGCTGCCGTCGACACCCGAGAGACATGGCGTCAAGACACCCGTGTACAAACCCCTCCGACTATCAGGTAATATTAAACTCACTAAAACACTAGCAACACAATAGAAAGATAAGGGATTTCCCAGAATTATCCTAGTAAATGTGTTTAAAAACATCAGAATACGTCCCAATGCTATAGAGTTTTTTTTTATTTAACTCGGTTTTTTTTTCCCTAGTACGTCGCTATCAATATCTTCAAACACAAATCTTTCATCCTCGCTCAAATTAATGGGGAAATTGTCGTTTTCTCGGTCCGAATAACTGTTTTTGTTGGAGGCTCCCATTAAAATCTGTGTGAATATGTGAGGAGCCCCCACACTTGCAGCGTCATCGTCTGTGACTTCCGGTAAAGGCGAGGCTTTTTCAGGAAGTACCAAAAGTGGCGAACTTTGTCGTCGATTTTCTCTACTAAATCCTTTCAGCAAAAATATGGCACTATCGCGAAATGATCAAGAATGACACATAGAATGGACCTGCTATTCCTGTTCAAATAAGAACATCTCATTTCAGTAGGCCTTTAAGACATGGCCAGCTAGCATCTAACATCCATCTGCAGTCGGCAGTCTTTTAGCTACTTTTAAATCACTAATCTTAGTCTCCATGGCAACAAATAAAGTTTCTTACAAGTATCGATGATATCACTGGAGGACAAGGAATAGCTAAACATTCTTCACTACACACCGTAGGAGGACACAATAGCTCACCGGCGTCACAACGTAAACTAACACCATTAGTGGTGGATCTACACCTAACATCCACTGTAATGATACCAAGTAAAAGAGCGTATCTAGTAGATACTACTATGATTACATCATTATTTGTTATAGTCACCAAATCGTATTTCCTTTTTTAAAACTTCATATTATGTTTATAAAGTCAGTAAATACGTCCCTGGACACATGAGGATTTTAATATGACCAATGTATGATCCTGTAACTACTTAGTATCGGATCGATAACTAAATGTGTGGTATCGATAGAATGTGTTGAGAGAGAAAATAAGCAGATATTAAGAGTAAATGAACAAGGAGATTAATAATACATTTTTACAGTTTGTCCCTCATAATAAATGACACAATATGTTACTGCATACGTCAGCAGACTAATTAAGAGTCTTTGTTTGTTTCCTTACTACTAAAAGACAAGTTGTCTAGTATGTTCAACATCTTATTTAAGGACTAAATGACAATAATAAACATATGTTTCAAGTACACTATGATTTTTTGTTCCAATAAAAACAATCGTGACACTTTTTATGGTTCCCTTGATTTAGGAAAGTATTGAAATATATTTTGGTACGGCTACCAAAATATTGGTACGGGGACAAGACTAGTTGCAAATGAGTGCTTTGTGCTTGTGTGTCAGTGACTGTGAGTGCTTCCCTTGAATTAGAAATGTGCAAAACCTAATCATCGCAATAAGAAACTGGTAATGGAAACAGCATATTTGGAAAAAGGTGAGGTGGTTTTAATACATTGCAGTTGATAAGAAAAAGCATGATGTCTCACATTCACAGGGCACCTGAACAGGGAACCAGCGCCAATGCAGGACAATGTAACCTTTGCCTACTATCACACTCACTCTGCATTGAAGCCGTTGACGTGGAGGATCCTCATCTGTTTCACGATTGTGCTCTTCCCGGACTCTCCAGCTCCTGCAGCGGCAAAGACATGACAACACATAAGATTGTTCAACTGCTGTCCGGGGGGCCAAATGCAGCCCAGGAAGGACTTTGTGCCGGACCCCTACAGTTTAGCTAGAAACTTGGGGAATAAAGGTTTTGGCAGTAAAGTCCTAAAAAGACGAGAATGCCCCCAGTGTATAGATAGAGCAGGGGGTTGTAACTTTTTCAACGACAGAGGGGGCCGGGGCCCACTCAAATATTGACTCAAATTACATCTGACTGACTTAATTACAACCTTGTCAAATGCTTTGATAGAGTGTGTTAACCACATGAGTTGTTGTGAACGACATCATGGATGTAACATCAATGTACAAACTATCATACACACACAACACATCTCATCTGTTGTGTTTTTGTGAACGTCATTATGGATGTAACATCAATGTACAAACTATCATACACACACAACACTATCTTAACGGGCAAATACTGCAGCATGGTCATGCTGGACATTCAGAAGGCCTTTGACACCGCTAACCACGCTATACTGTTGTATAAGCTCACAGCAATCGGATTGGATAAAACCTCATGGAGCTGGATACAATCTTACTTGGAGGGGAGGAACAGGTGGTAGGGGTGCCCCTCGCCTCTCAGTAAGCTGTGGAGTCCCCCAAGGCAGTATACTAGGACCTTTACTGTTCCTAATATACGTAAACGACATGCCATCAGCATGCCACTGTGAATTGTTCCTGTTTGCGGATGACTCGGCCCTGCTGGTATCCGGCAAGGACAAGTCACAGGTGGAACAAATCCTCAGTGCTGAACTCCTTAATATTTACACCTGGCTCGCTGACAACAAGCTATCCATACACTTCGGTAAAACAGAATCCATCCTATTTGGGTCCCATATCAACCTTCTTAAAGTCAGTGACTTCACTATAAAAGTGGGTGACATTGTTATCACCAAGAAAGATGAGATCACCTACCTAGGTTCCATTCTAGAGGCCAATCTTTCCTGTGATAAAATGGCAACCAAGGTAATCAAAAAGGTCAACCAAAGAACGAGATTCCTCTACAGAATCACCTCTCTGGTCAACAAAAGCACCTTGAAGATTCTAGCGGGAACTCTCATTCAACCATTTTCCATTACGCTTGCACCTCCAAAACCCTCAAAACTAGACTCCAAACATCCCAGAACAAGCTAGTCCGGTTACTTTTAGACCTCCACCCCAGATCATACCTCACTCCAACCCACTTCTCCAAAGTGGGCTGGCTCAGGGTGGAGGACTGGGGAAAAACAACTTGCACTGAGCCTAGTCTATAAAATCCGCTACACCTCCGTGATACCGAAGTACATGTCAAACTACTTCCTTAACGTAAATGAGCGCCATAACCACAACACCAGGGGGAGCTCCACAAACCACGTTAAACCCAGATTCCGATCTAACAAAGGTCGTAACTCATTCTCTTTCTATGCCACATCAATGTGGAATGCACTCCCAACAGGTGTAAAAGTAAGTGCATCTCTATATTCCTTCAAAAGCGCTCTAAAACAACACCTCCAGGCAACTTCAACACTTTACTAATACCCTCCTCCATTCACATCCCATCTCCCCGGATTGTAAACAACTCAAATGTACTTCTAATGTATATACTTGTTCTTATGCTATGTGAACTCACTATGTTCTCTGCTGGCTGTACATATCCTACTAAGTCACGACTACACTGTTTCAATGTCCATTTCTCTGTTGATGCAATTGTTGATGACTAAAGTACCGATATCAACCAAAGCTACTCATCCCACCCCCAGATTGTAAATAATTCGTTGTATATACTATGATGATTAACTTGTGTGATGACTGTATTATGCTGATAGTATATATTTGTACCATAAATTGATTAACGTGGACCTCGACTTAAACAAGTTGAAAAACTTATTGGGGTGTTACCATTTATTGGTCAATTGTACGGAATATGTACTGAACTGTGCAATCCATAGGGTTGGGTATCGAGTATCGATTGGAACCAGGACTAACTTTCCGATTCTCCCGGAATCGTTCAAAAGTTTAAATTTCGATTCCTAGTTTCGATACCCAGTCCGCCGACCGGAAAAAAATAATAAGTCCGCCGACCCGGAAGAAGAAGCCGCTGAACACCAACGTAGAAGCGCCCACCGCCAGAAGTGTTAGCATAGCCGAGCCTATGTAGTCGGGCGAGTCAATCAAGCATGGATAGCGGGCGTCGACGGTCGAAAGTGTGGCTTTACTTTACTGAAAAAAATGAAATATTGGCGAAATGTAACACGTGCGACAGGACTGTTTGGTGCTTAGGAGGGTGCACGTCGAACATGATGAAGCACCTCCGAGTTCATGGAGTACAAATAAATGTGTGTCCCGTCTTCGACAGGAGACACTATCTGTCCAGAACGCTCACGCATCCTGCCTGAGAGGGCGGATAGGCTCATTTTCAACAAACAAGAACTGTCTCTGATTTTATACTGTACCTGCTGCTAATCTGGACTGGGTTTTGCAAGTTTTTTCTTATTGTTTATTTGATTTTCTGCACCAGGTTAGCCCATAAGTGGGAGCACGGTAACATGTTTAAGTACCTGCAGCATCATACACTTGTGTGTGTAAATGTGTTTTCATGAGGTTTTCAAAAATAAAGCTCTCTTGATGAAAGTGTACCCCTGTGAAAATGTATTCATAATTTATAATATTTATATTCAAGTTCATAGATTTGATATTTATATTCTCGTTGAAAACAGCCCTGTGAGGAATTTAGAGTAAAGTTCATAAAATGTTAATAGAATTAAAATTGATGGAGAATTTTAGACTATTTCATTCAGAAAGACTGTAGGTTAGCTAGCTCATTTAAAATATCCTAAACTTTTTTTTGACCCTGCCTTTTTTTTTATAAAGAATGAATCGGAATTGAGAATCGTCAGGAATCGGAATCGAAACAAAGAATCGGAATCGTTCAAATTCAAACGATACCCAACCCTAGCAATCTAGTAATAAAAGTTTCAATCAATCAACACATGTCATCTAGTGTGTTGTTGTGAACGACATCATGATGTAACATCAATGTACAAACAATAATACATACACAACACATCTATCTGATGTGTTGCTATGAACAACATCATGGAAGTAACATCAATGTACAAACAATCATACACACACACACACACACACACACACACAACACATGTCATCTAGTGTGTTGATGTGAACCACATCATGATGTAACATCAATGTAAAAACAATCACACACACACAACACATCTTATCTGTTGTGTTGTTGTGAACCACATCATGATGTAACATCAATGTAAAAACAATCACACACACACAACACATCTTATCTGTCGTGTTGTTGTGAACAACATCATGGATGTAACATCAAACTTCTAGGAGACATGATCTTTGTGTCGCTCACACACTTTACTTGATTGTCACATAAAGGCCTTTCTGTCCTTTCATCTTCCCAGAGAAGAAGTCCAGTGTTTCACAAACAACCACAAACATTTGCACTCTTTCACCATTTGTCTTTTGCTCTACACGTGGATCCTGGTCCTGCCATACCCTAACCCTACCCTAACTCCAGAAGTTTTCCAGCCTACATGCAGATTTACAGGCCTTTGTACTCCATGCACATAATGATGATGACCACTGTCCACCGTGTTACGTTGAAATGATCATAAAACCCTGATCCACCACTACACTTTCATAAAATCATGTACCGAGTCACGTTAACTCTCTTGCTAGTTTAAATGCTAACATGAAAAGAGGAGACATTGATGCCTTTCCCCATTAAAAATGTCATACACCAATCACAGTAAAAACATTCCTGTGTAAACAACTATTCACATTGAACATAAACAACTAAGATACAGTATTCACATTAAACAAACTACTAAGGTACAGTATTCATATTGACCATAAAAAACTAAGAAACAATATTCCCATTAAAACAAACTACTAAGATACAGTATACATATTGACCATAAACTACTAAGATACAGTATTCACATTGAACATAAACAACTAAGATACAGTATTCACATTAAACAAACTACTAAGGTACAGTATTCATATTGACCATAAAAAACTAAGAAACAATATTCCCATTAAAACAAACTACTAAGACACAGTATTCACATTGAACATAAACTACTAAGACACAGTATCCACATTAAACACAAACTACAAAGATACAGTATTCACATTGAACATAAACAACTAAGAGACAGTATTCACATTGAACATACAATATTAAGATACAGTATTCATATTGAACGTTTTTTCCCCTTGGCCTCAGTCTGGACCCCTCTCCAGGGGACCAGGTTTAGACAGATTTTTTTATTTTATTTTATTTTAATCTTTTATTTTTTTTTCTCCCTTTCCCCCCACTTGTTAACCTGTATCTCACTTTTTTGTAAGGGGCGCCGGAAGTTGGCAGACCCATCAGTGATCCTGTTCTGTCTCCCTGTAATGTTTTTGTCTGATCTTGAATGGAATTGTGCTGAACATTTTTATTTCCCCTCGGGGATTAATAAAGTATTTCTGATTCTAAACTACTAAGATACAGTATTCACAGTGAACCCTCTGCATTTGACCCATCCCATTGTTCCAAACCCAGGGAGGTGAGGTGAGCAGCGAGCAGGAGCGGTGGCCACGCTCGGGAATCATTTTGTAGATTTAGCCCCCAATTCCAACCTTTGATGCTGAGTGCCAAGTACGGACGTAACAGCTACAATTTTTATAGTCTTTGGTGTGACTCGGCCGGGCTTTGAACTCACGACCTACCCATCTCAGGGCGGACACTAGCCACAAAGCCAGTGAGCAGGTTTGATATTGACAATGCTTGTTAAATAAAACCTTTGGCTTGTATTTAATGAACACTTAGGCCAACTGTGCTACTGTATTTCAATGTCGGCCATGACTTGGAGAGCCAAGGACTTTTACAAAAATGTGTTCCACTTGGCACTTTGCCAAACGAAGGCACTCACCTAAAAGCAGCAGTCGGTGTGTCGCTCTGTAGATTTGTTTGTCTTTCTGGAGCTGCTTTTCGATCTTTTTGTTCGCTTCTCTCTGGGCCTTCTCCTCGTTTCTCTGGTCTTCGGTCTTACTGTTGCCCAAACAACCCATCTTCCCGCAGGGGCAAAGCAAAGGAGGGAGCTTCCAAACGGGATAAAGGAAGAGGCTAGGGGGTGGAAAATGCAACAAGTGAACTGGGAAGAGGGTTCACTCAGACCGGGGTCCGGGTCCTAGCAGGAAAAAACGTACCAGGGCTGGTCCAGATTGACTAGTAGTCCTAAGTGGCTTCCAAACGGGGAGGCTAGGTGGTGGCAAATGCAACAAGTGGACTGGGAAGAGGGTTCACTCAGACAGGGGTCCGGGTCCGGGTCCTAGCAGGAAAAACCGTACCAGGGCTGGTCCAGATTGACTAGTAGTCCTAAGTGGGTTCCAAACGGGGAGGCTAAGTGGTGGCAAATGCAACTAGTGGACCGGGAAGAGGGTTCACTCAGAACATGGCCCTGGTCCTAGCAGTAAAAACTGTGGCAGGGCTGGTCCAGGTTGACTAGTAGTCCTAAGTGGCTTCCGAACAGGGAGACTAGGTGCAAAAAGTGGACCAGGAAAAGGGTTCACTAAGACCGGGGTAAGGGTCCTAGCAGGAAAAAACGTACCAGGGCTGGTCCAGATTGACTAGTAGTCCTAAGTGGTGGGAAATGCAACAGGTGGACCGGGAAGAGGGTTCACTCAGACCGTGGTCCTGGTCCTAGCAGGAAAAACCGTATCAGGTCTGGTCCAGATTGACTAGTAGTCCTAAATGGGTTCCAAACGGGGAGGCTAAGTGGTGGGAAATGCAACTAGTGGACCGGGAAGAGGGTTCACTCAGACCGTGGTCCTGGTCCTAGCAGGAAAAACTGTATCAGGTCTGGTCCAGATTTACTAGTAGTCCTAAATGGGTTCCAAACGGGGAGGCTAAGTGGTGGGAAATGCAACTAGTGGACCGGGAAGAGGGTTCACTCAGACCGTGGTCCTGGTCCTAGCAGGAAAACCCGTGGCAGGGCTGGTCCAGATTGACTAGTAGTCTAAGGGGAAGGGCTGGCGTGTGACTGTGGCCGGCGACAGGGCGCAGAACTCGGCTCACCCGGCTGGGTTCCAAGCTTCGGTCAGGAACATTTCCAAGTTGACGTCGGCCCCGTCCAGGAAGTGAAGTACTAACATGTGTGACACTTCCGGCCTCCTTTCACAGCCAACTTATCGGGCTTTTGCGTGCTTCTCCTCGCCATAAAATACTTGTCGTGTCCTCGGCGCCACCCTGGCCGAGACAGGAAGCCGAATACGAGGGACAATTACAGGAGAAAAATGGAGGTTTGTTGTTTTTGAGGCACGCAAAAAGAGTGATCTGAGGCCCGGGCGTGCACGCGCACTACACGTACACGCGCACGGCATGCCGGCGTGGAATCGTGCACGCGCACATTTGCGTGGAAATCACCAGCACACAGCTAGCTTAGCGGAGCTAGCACCGAGGCCGCCACGCTGCTGGGAGGCGAAAAAAGGCGGCCAAAAGGATGCGGGTTCGTCTTCTTCTTCTCCTACTTGTCCTCGGAGAGTACTCTGATATTCCCGTGGTCTCCGTTGTCCGAGGGCAGGAGCCTACATTGGGGTGGGGCCACGCCGCCGCGCTCGGTGAACCCTGGGAAGGCTAAAAGAGAGAGAGGGAGAGGTGTAGTGGTGGAGCGAGGGGGCGGGGACGTCAGCCTGGTCACGTGCTCTGACGTCATGTTGAGGAGCCTTTTTATTTAATTTTTTATTTCTTTTTGCGTCTCCAAAATGGCGCCTGCTTCAAATAGAATACTGCAACTCTTTCTGCTCCAATTAAAGTTTTATTTATTTTTTTGTCCTGTCCAGCTTCTCAGGGAAATCATATATCGGCTGTACAAGTTTACTTTACGAAAGAGAAGTGTAAGATACTTCTCTGGTTGCCTTATTTGTATTTGACTTTATTAAGTGTATTTATATTATCATTTGGTGCAGCCGGGGATAGAAAGACAAAAAAAGGAAGACAGAGGGGGACATTGTGGGGATAAGACAGAGAGACAACAACAACTATAGAACAACATCAGCAAATAGGATATGTACAAATATGATGGTAAAAGTGATAGCAAAGAAGCAGTTAGCGAAATAAATAATAATACAGAAATGACAATGAGCATTGTCATTTGGGACAGCGTGGCGCAGTGGAAGAGTGGCCGTGCGCAACCCGAGGGTCCCTGGTTCAATCCCCACCTAGTACCAACCTCGTCACGTCTGTTGTGTCCTGAGCAAGACACTTCACCCTTGCTCCTGATGGGTGCTGGTTAGCGCCTTGCATGGCAGCTCCCTCCATCAGCGTGTGTATGTGGAAGTAGTGTCAAAGCGCTTTGAGTACCTTGAAGGTAGAAAAGCGCTACACAAGTACAACCCATTTATTTATTTATTATTACACTACAAATGGATCAATACAAATACCAATAGAAATATCACTATTGATAATGAATAATAACAATAACTACCTATATCATCAACAATACATACATGTAATGATAACTTGAAATACAAACGAAAGCAGATCAATAGAGCAAACTATATTAACCTTGTAGATTGTTATAGTTACAATAGGTTAAGCTTTGTCAGTATGCCATGTGTTACCCAGTTTACCCTAGGGCAACAACGTTATTTTTTTTATGAAACGTGATTATATACATGACTGTATGTATGTATATCTATCTGTATATGTACAGTATGTGTATATCTATGTTTGTACAGTGGATGTATATGTACAGTATGTGTATATCTATGTTTGTACAGTGGATGTATATGTACAGTATGTGTATATGTATGTTTGTACAGTGAATGTATATGTACAGTATGTGTATATGTATGTTTGTACAGTAAATGTATATGTACAGTATGTGTATATGTATGTTTGTACAGTAAATGTATATGTACAGTATGTGTATGTGTATGTTTGTACAGTAATTGTATATGTATGTTTGTACAGTGGATGTATATGTACAGTATGTGTATGTGTATGTTTGTACAGTAATTGTATATGTATGTTTGTACAGTGGATGTATATGTACAGTATGTGTATATCTATGTTTGTACAGTGTGTGTATATGTACACACCCCATTTCCATATGAGTTGGGAAATTGTGTTATATGTAAATATAAACGGAATACAATGATTTGCAAATCATTTTTAAGCCATATTCAGTTGAATATGCTACAAAGACAACATATTTGATGTTCAAACTGATAAACACTTTTTTTTTTGCAAATAATAATTAACTTTAGAATTTGATGCCAGCAACACGTGACAAAGAAGTTGGGAAAGGTGGCAATAAATACTGATAAACAGGGGCGTCACTAGCTTTTAAGGACAGGGGGGGGGGAGATGAACAAGATGTGAGCGAACGTAGCGCACGGGTACAAAACTTCACAAACGACCATCAAAGACTTAGAAATTATTCTTTGTTATTTATTATCATTTCAGTCGGTTAAGGAAATTAAATATATATGGAAGTCTGAATAGAAGTGAGAAAGGTTTATGTATACTGTAAGAAAGACTTAGAATCCGTCTGCTGATCTGAAAAAGAGCCAAAGCTGTCAAAGACTGAGGGTCCATCTTCAAAGTGCAATGCTGAAACAAATAATGTAAACAATAAAATGTAACTTCCAGGGCTTGACATTAATGATGTCCCGTTATATCGGGGACGGTAAAAAAAAATGCACAAGACGATGGCTTTTAAACATTTTTTTTCTTTTTCTCTTTATGTATTCATTCATTTTACATTTTATATGGGCTTCACGGTGGAAGAGGGGTTAGTGCGTCTGCCTCACAATACGAAGGTCCTGGGTTCAATCCCGGGTTTGGGATCTTTCTGCGTGGAGTTTGCATGTTCTCCCCGTGAATGCGTGGGTTCAATCAATCAATCAATCAATGTTTATTTATGTAGCCCTAAATCACAAATGTCTCAAAGGACTGTATAAACCATTACGACTACAACATCCTCGGAAGAACCCACAAAAGGGCAAGGAAAACTCACACCCAGTGGGCAGGGAGAATTCACATCCAGTGGGACGCAGTGACAATGCTGACTACTAGAAACCTTGGAGAGGACCTCAGATGTGGGCAACCCCCCCCCTCTAGGGGACCGAAAGCAATGGATGTCGAGCGGGTCTAACATGATACTGTGAAAGTTCAATCCATAGTGGCTCCAACACAGCCGCGAGAGTTCAGTTCAAAGCGGATCCAAGACAGCAGCGAGAGTCCCGTCCACAGGAAACCATCCCAAGCGGAGGCGGATCAGCAGCGTAGAGATGTCCCCAACCGATACACAGGCGAGCGGTCCATCCTGGGTCCCGACGAGCGGTCCATCCTGGATCTCGACTCTGGACAGCCAGTACTTCATCCATGGTCATCGGACCGGACCCCCTCCACAAGGGAGGGGGGAGATGACATAGAAGAAAAAAGAAAAGAAGCGGCAGATCAACTGGTCTAAAAAGGAGGTCCGGCTTCCTCCCACCTCCAAAGACATGGACCTGGGGATAGGCCCCTCCCACTTCCAAAGACATGTACCTGGGGATAGGCCCCTCCCACTTCCAAAGACATGCAACTGGGGATAGGCCACTCCCACCTCCAAAGACATGCACCTGGGGATAGGCCCCTCCCACCTTTAAAGACATGCACCTGAGGATAGGCCCCTCCCACCTCCAAAGACATGCACCTGGGGATAGGCCCCTCCCACCTTTAAAGACATGCACCTGAGGATAGGCCACTCCCACCTCCAAAGACATGCACCTGGGGATAGGTTGATTGGCAACACTAAATGGTCCCTAGTGTGTGAATGTTGTCTGTCTATCTGTGTTGGCCCTGCGATGAGTTGGCAACTTTTCCAGGGTGTAACCCGCCTTCCGCCTGATTGTAGCTGAGATAGGCACCAGTGCTCCCCGCGACCCCAAAGGGAATAAGCGGCAGAAATGGAAATGGATGGATACATTTTATATTAAATGTCTTGGATTTTCCTCCCTCTGAAAATCCTATGAAATGTTTAACAAGCCCATCCATCCATCCATTTTCTACCGCTTATTCCCATCCTTTAATAATACAACAGCTATTAATGTAACAAATCAATGCAATAAAACAGATATATTTTTAATGATGTTTTTTTCATTATTTTAACAATAGGCTAATGTATACTACTTTATATCGATTCTACAAGAAAGACAAAACAAGAAAACTAAATGATTTACGATTACAGACCCAAGGTTTTGTGCAGCGTGACCACAGAGTTGAGAAGGAGCAAAGATCTTCAATATTTGTATGTGAAAATCACAAAGAAATCTTCTGGGGGAGGATGACCCCGCCCCTACAGGTATTTGCTTTACAAACTTTCAGCCCCACCTAAAACAAAATTCACCAGCCACCACTGATTATGATGCATTCTCATTTGAGGCAAAACATAAAACAATACTCTCTTAACAGTATAACTGTAACCAGGAATAAGTCTTCAAGTATCAATATTCAAATACTAACTTTGTTGGGTAAGACAGACTTGGGTTTTATTCTGAATCCAGTGAAACAGATTGGTGGTTTTAGCAGATTATAAAGACTTTCAGGTGTTTACATGTTGAAGTATTTGGCAGACGCTTTTCTCCAAAGCAACATACATGAAAAATACATATAAAACAATCACTGTAAACATGATCGTTTACGGGAAGAATATAATAGAAAATATCAATACAAAGTGTCAAGACAAAATAAAGTCTGCTGTTGCAGCAACAGAGATACAGTCTATTGGTCCGTAAAATATATAGATATCTAATATATTCATACATTGTTTACGTAGGATATACACATGTATGTATAACCTAATCATATTGTTTCTTCAACTTAAAAATAGCTGACTGTTTTTCCCCCTTCTCTGGGATTATTATTCCCAGTTTTGTTCTTGGACGTCTGGTCACTTCTAGCATATAAGAATATTCTATTACTGTTAAGCAAACTTTGAACACACCAAAACATGTGTCCTTTATCATAGTTACACGTATGACAAAATGTGCTGACAGTTCATTGCTCCTGCCAAAAAAACTGCACTGAGTGGAGTGGATCACCACTCCAAGATGGCGGCCGCGCTTCTCGTCTCCTCAGCGCCAGTAGGCAGTAGCGCTCCTTACGCTATGAAGTGAGGGGAAACCTGGTGAATGATGACAGGTTATATCATTATTTATTTTAAACTCTTATTCGGGCCACTTTGAAATTAATATTTCGGCATGTATTTGTAAAAAATCAAATAAATAAATAAAAATAAAATATAACCTCAAATTATTTAGGGGGGCTTAAGAATATTTTAGGGGGGCCTGAGCCCCCCTAAAATAGGCCTAGTGACGCCCCTGCTGATAAAGTTGAGGAATTATCATCAAACACTTATTTGGAACATCCCACAGGTGTGCAGGCTAATTGGGAACAGGTGGCTGCCATGATTGGCTATAAAAGCAGCTTCCATGAAATGCGCAGTCATTCAGAAACAAGGATTGGGAAACGTTTACCACTTTGTGAACAAATGCGTGTGCAAATTGTCAAACAGTTTAAGAACAACATTTTTCAACAGGCTATTGCAAGGAATTTAGGAATTACACCATCTACGGTCCGTAATACCATCAAAAGGTTCAGAGAATCTGGAGAAATCCATGCACGTAAGCGATGATATAACAGACGTTCATTCCCTCAGGCGGCACTGCATCAAAAACCGACATCAGTGTGTAAAGGATATCACCACATGGGCTCAGGAACACTTCAGAAAACTACTGTCAGTAACTACAGTTTATCGCTACATCTGTAAGTGCAAGTTAAAACTCTTCTATGCAAAGCCAAAGCCATTTATCAACAACACCCAGAAACGCCGCCGGCTTCTCTGGGCCCGAGATCATCTAAGATGGACTGATGCAAAGTGGAAAAGTGTTCTGTGGTCTGACGAGTCCACATTTCAAATTGTTTTTTGGAAACGGTGAACGTTGTGTCCTCCGGAACAAAGAGGAAAATAACCATCAGGACTGTTATAGGTGCAAAGTGGAAAAGCCAGCATCTGTGATGGTATGGGGGTATATTAGTGCCCAAGGCATGGGTAACTTACACATCTGCGAAGGCACCATTAATGCTGAATGGTCCATACAGGTTTTGGAGCAACATATGTTGTCATCCAAGCAACGTTATCAAGGACGCCCCTGCTTATTTCAGCAAAATAATGCCAAGCCACGTGTTACAACAGCATGGCTTCATAGTAAAAGAGTGCGGGTACTAGACTGGCTTGCCTATAGTCCAGATCTGTCTCCCATGGAAAATGTGTGGCGCATTATGAAGCCTAAAATACCACACAGAGACCCCGGACTGTTGAAGGACTGAAGCTCTACATAAAACAAGAATGGGAAAGAATTCCATCTGAAAAGCTTCAAAAATGTGTCTCCTCAGTTCCCAAACGTTTATTGAGTGTTGTTAAAAGAAAAGGTGACGTAACACAGTGGTGAACATGCCCTTTCCCAACTACTTTGGCACGTGTTTCAGCCATGAAATTCTAAGTTAATTATTATTTGCAAAAAAAAATAAAGTTTATGAGTTTGAACATCAAATATGTTGTCTTTGTAGCATATTCAACTGAATATGGCTTGAAAATGATTTGCAAATCATTGTATTCTGTTTATATTTACATCTAACACCATTTCCCAACTCATATGGAAACGGGGTTTGTATGTTTGTACAGTGAATGTATATGTACAGTATGTGTATGTTTGTACAGTGAATGTCTATGTTCAGAATGTGTGTGTGTATGTTTGTACAGTGAATGTATATGTACAGTATGTGTATATGTATGTTTGTACAGTGAATGTATATGTACAGTATGTGTATATGTATGTTTGTACAGTAAATGTATATGTACAGTATGTGTATATGTATGTTTGTACAGTGAATGTATATGTACAGTATGTGTATATGTATGTTTGTACAGTAAATGTATATGTACAGTATGTGTATGTTTGTACAGTGAATGTATATGTACAGTATGTGTATATGTATGTTTGTACAGTAAATGTATATGTACAGTATGTGTATGTTTGTACAGTGAATGTATATGTACAGTATGTGTATATGTATGTTTGTACAGTGAATGTATATGTACAGTATGTGTATATGTATGTTTGTACAGTAAATGTATATGTACAGTATGTGTATGTTTGTACAGTGAATGTATATGTACAGTATGTGTATGTTTGTACAGTGAATGTATATGTACAGTATGTGTATATGTATGTTTGTACATTAAACAGACAAAGTGTTTATTTAAGTTTTTTCTTCAACTTGAATGAAAGTTAATTTGTTATTATGAATATTACTACATTACATAAATACTTACAGTATGATTAAAAGTGTCATACTACATGAGATATGTACTTAAAGTATGATGAAAATATGCAAATATGACATGCTTTTATGAATGTTACTACATGACATATATATGTACAGTATGAGGAAAATATGTAAATATGACATGTTATTATAAATGTTACTAGATACTACATATATACTTACAGTATGATGAAAATATTGTGAGGACTCTTCTTCGGCATGGTAATGCCGGTGTGGTTTTCTCGTGGATGCGTCGAAGCAGAACACAGCATAGGTGAGATAAAGGGGATTTATTTAATAACAAAAGGCTATGAACAAAACACTGATGTAAAGGGAGAAGGTAAACAAAAGACGCTAGCGTGAAAGCTAGGATAAAACACAAGGAAAACTAAAACTTGGTACAAGGACACAAAAGAGTACACAAAAACATTCAGCATGAAAGCTGGAAAATAAAGTGGCTTAGCGTGAGAGCTAGCGAGAAAATACATACATAGAATGATGAGAGTCGTCACTGTCGCGCGTGGGCAAATTAGGACCCGAGAGTGAGTGAACAGAAAAGGTGAGCTTAAATAGGAGGGTGATAATTATTAGCAGGTGTGCGGGGCGAGACTAGCAGGTGGACTGATGAGTGACCATGGTGACAAAGCAAACAGGAAATAAGGAGTCGGAGAAATATACAAAATAGAAAAATAAATAGTGTAGATCTGAGCAGCAGATCGCAACAAATATGTAAATATGACTTGTTATTATGAAAGTTACTAGATACTACACATATACTTACTGTATGATGAAAATATGACATGTTATTATGAATGTTACTAGATACTACATATATACTTACCAATCACCAACCTCCGTTTTGCAGATGATATCGATCGGCTAGCTGGAGAAGAAAGAGAAGTCGCCAGTGGAGTTGAAAGACTTGATACCACCTCCTGAGCCTATGGAATGGAAATCCATGCTGAAAAAAACGAAAATGATGACCAACAACCTCAATGGCATCTGCTCAGACATCAAGGTCAAAGGACAGACACTGGACACGGTGTCCAGCTTCAAGTAACTCCGAGCTATGGGATGGATCAGATCAGATACTTACAGCGTGTATACACAACCTGGGTGGAGGCATTTGGATGGTTTTTTTTAGAGTGCTTTAAATGTGGAATAGACAGACTAAGATTAATTTACGACTTAGAATGTATACAAATGTGTTTTTGTCAAAATCCCAAACAAAGTGAGGTTCCACTTTCAGCGCAAAAATGTTGACTACGGTGGTGAAGCTGTGTTTTCATTTGCACTTTAATTTGCTTGACAGTTTAAGAAAAGTATGTAAGAACCCCAAAAGCAGTGAAGTTGTAACATTGAGTAAATGGTAAATAAAAAGAGAATACAATGATTTGCAAATCCTTTTCAACTTATATTCAATTGAGTAGACAGCAGAGACAAGATATTTCATGTTCACACTGAGAAACGTTGTTCCTTTTTTGCAAATATTAGCTCATTTGGAACTTGATGCCTGCAACATGTTTCAAAAAAGCTGGCACAAGTGGCAAAAAAGAGTGAGAAAGTTGAGGAATGCTCATCAAACACTTATTTGGAACATCCCACAGGTCGACAAGCTAATTGGGAACAGGTGGGTGCCATGATTGGCTATATGAAATGCTCACTCATTCACAAAGAAGGACGGGGCGAGGGTCACCACTTTGTCAACAAATGCCTGAGCAAATTGTTTAAGAACAACATTTCTCAAGCAGCTATTGCAAGGAATTTAGGGATGTCACCATCTACGCTCCGTAATATCACCAAAAGGTTCAGAGAATGTGGAGAAATCACTGCACGTAAGCCATGATATTACACACCCTGGATCCCTCAGGCATCAAAAAGCCACATCAGTCTGTAAAGGGTATCACCACATGGACTCAGCAACACTTCAGAAAACCACTTTCAGTAACTACAAATGGTCACTACATTCGTAAGTGAAAGTTAAAACTCCACTATCCACAGCCAAAGCCATTCATCAACAACACCCAGAAAGGCTTCTCTGGGCCCGAGCTCATCTAAGATGGACTGATGCAAAGAGGTGGCCAAGGCATGGCTAACTTACACATCAGTGAAGGTACCATTAATGCTGAAAGGTACATACAGCTTTTAGAGCAACATATGTTGCCATCCAAGCATTGTTATCATGGACGCCCCTGCTTATTTCAGCAAGACAATGCCAAGCCATGTGTTACAACAGCGTGGCTTCATAGTAAAAGAGTGCAGGTACTAGACTGGCCCGCCTGTAGTCCAGACATTGAAAATGTGTGAAGGCTAAAATATGAAGCAAGAGACTGTTGAACAACTTAAGCTGTACATCAAGCAAGAATGGAAAGAGTTCCACTTCAAAAATGTGTCTCCTCAGTTCCCAAACCTTTACTGATTCTTGTTAAAAGGAAAGGCCATGTAACACACTGGAAAAAATGCCTTTTTTGCAATGTGTTCCTGCCATTACATTCTAACTTCATGATTATTTGCAACAAAAAAACAAAGTTTCTCAGTGTGAACATAAAGGTCACTGTTAATACTTGATTGGGCCCCGGGCCCCTCTGTAGTGGAAAGATTGGAGAGGGTTTAGAAGCCTTTTTGAGTTGAAATATATCCATCCATTTCCTACCGCTTATTCCCTTTCGGGGTGGCAGGGGGCGCTGGCGCCTATCTCAGCTACAATCGGGCAGAAGGAGGAGTACACCCTGGACAAGTCGCCACCTCATCACAGGGCCAACACAGATAGACAGACAACATTCACACACTAGGGACCATTTAGTGTTGCCAATCAACCTATCCCCAGGTGCATGTCATTGGAGGGGGGAGGGGCCTATCCCCAGGTGCATGTCTTTGGAGGTGGGAGGGGCCTATCCCCAGGTGCATGTCTTTGGAGGTGGGAGGGGCCTATCCCCAGGTGAATATCTTTGGAAGTGGGAGGAAGCCGGAGTACCCGGGGGGAACCCACGCATTCACGGGGAGAACATGCAAACTCCACACAGAAAGATCCCGAGCCTGGATTTGAACCCAGGACTGCAAGACCTTGGTATTGTGAGGCAGACGCACTAACCCCTCTGCCACCGTGAAGCCCAGTTGAAATATATAAAGGGAATATTTTCATGTGTAACGCTGGGCTTCAAAATGGGTGTACTCACATTATGAGTCCACAGCAGCCTCTCTGACTGAGCCTCTCCAAGACTTTGATGGGACTATATATCTGTGAGCGGTGCTCCCTGGTGCTGGCAGCACTCATGCAGCCTCAGACTGCAACTTGCTGATTAGACCAGGCTGTGAGCTGAGATAGGCGCCAGCGCCCCCCGCGACCCCGAAAGGGAATAAGCGGTAGAAAATGGATGGATGGATGTGTGGTACAGGTGCTCCATCTTGTGGTGCGCCAAGGAATCAATCCAATAAAGTACAGTGTTCTCATTTTCCTACACTCAAACACAGTGTTACTGTTCAAACTGTGTGTATTGTAATTGTTACATTAAACCTCTGTCTTGTGAATACTTAGGCCTACTACGCTACTGCATGTTAATGTTGGCCATTATGCTGGTACTTGGAGAGATGGGTGTTTTCCGTGGTGGAAAAGTTGAACTGCACCAACAATACGATCTTCATCCTGATCATGAAACCTTATCTTTGCAGCGTGTGTGTGCATCTTGTGCTCACTAGGTGGCAGCACACAACCTCCTCAGACATCATATCACCTTCTACTTCTACACAAGTCTCTGCTAACAGTCCTGGTGTACTCCAGTAAAAGCATTCATTTACTGTACTAACATACATATACACATACTGTACATATACATTCACTGTACAAACATACACATACTGTACATATACATTTACTGTACAAACATACACATACTGTACATATACATTCACTGTACAAACATACACATACTGTACATATACATTTACTGTACAAACATACACATACTGTACATATACATTTACTGTACAAACATACACATACTGTACATATACATTTACTGTACAAACATACATATACACATACTGTACATATACATTTACTGTACAAACATACATATACACATACTGTACATATACATTCACTGTACAAACATACACATACTGTACATGTACATTTGCTGTACAAACATACACATACTGTACATATACATTTGCTGTACAAACATACACATACTGTACATATACATTCACTGTACAAACATACACATACTGTACATATACATTTGCTGTACAAACATACACATACTGTACATATACATTCACTGTACAAACATACACATACTGTACATATACATTTACTGTACAAACATACATATGCACATTCTGTACATATACATTTACTGTACAAACATACATATACACATACTGTACATATACATTTACTGTACAAACATACACATACTGTACATATACATTTACTGTACAAACATACATATACACATACTGTACATATACATTTACTGTACAAACATACATATACACATACTGTACATATACATTTACTGTACAAACATACATATACACATACTGTACATATACATTTACTGTACAAACATACACATACTGTACATATACATTTACTGTACAAACATACAGTACATATACATTCACTGTACAAACATACACATACTGTACATATACATTTACTGTACAAACATACATATACACATACTGTACATATACATTTACTGTACAAACATACACATACTGTACATATACATTTACTGTACAAACATACACATACTGTACATATACATCCACTGTACAAACATACATATACTGTACATATACATTTACTGTACAAACATACATATACACATACTGTACATATACATTTACTGTACAAACATACACATACTGTACATATACATTTACTGTACAAACATACAGTACATATACATTCACTGTACAAACATACACATACTGTACATATACATTTACTGTACAAACATACACATACTGTACATATACATTTACTGTACAAACATACATATACACATACTGTACATATACATTTACTGTACAAACATACACATACTGTACATATACATCCACTGTACAAACATAGATATACACATACTGTACATATACACACACTGTACAAACATACACATACTGTACATATACATTTACTGTACAAACATACACATACTGTACATATACATTTACTGTACAAACATACATATACACATACTGTACATATACATTCACTGTACAAACATACATATACACATACTGTACATATACATTTACTGTACAAACATACACATACTGTACATATACATTTACTGTACAAACATACATATACACATACTGTACATATACATTTACTGTACAAACATACATATACACATCCATCCATCCATTTTCTTTCGCTTGTCCCTTTTGTGGTCGCGAGGGGTCGCTGGAGCCTATCTCAGGTGCATTCGGGCGGAAGGCGGCGTACACCCTGGACAAGTCTCCTCCTCATCGCAGGGCCATACATATATACATACTGTACATATACAAGTACATATACATACATACATACACTCATGCACACAATCATATTTCATACAACATACATTAAGGTTGTTGCCCTAAAGTAAAGTGGGTAACTCTGACAAAGTTTAACCTGTTGTTACTTTAACAAACTACAAACCCTGTTTCCATATGAGTTGGGAAATTGTGTTAGATGTAAATATAAACAGAATACAATGATTTGCAAATCCTTTTCAAGCCATATTCAGTTGAATATGCTACAAAGACAACATATTTCATGTTCAAACTCATAAACTTTTTTTTGTGCAAATAATCATTAACTTAGAATTTCATGGCTGCAACACGTGACAAAGAAGTTGGGAAAGGTGGCAATAAATACTGATAACGTTGAGGAATGCTCATCAAACACTTATTTGGAACATCCCACAGGTGTGCAGGCTAATTGGGAACAGGTGGGTGCCATGATTGGCTATAATGATTGTTTATTTTATTTTTTTTCCCCAAGATGGCGCTGCTGTAGTGGCTGCTGGTGGCAGGAGTTCTGTGCTCTTGTGTCGTCCTTTTTGTGTTTCCTTCTTCTTTTCATGTCTTATTATATGTTTTTTGCCTTTTGGTCCAGGACCCTTTGGGACTGTGTGACAAGGGGGGGCACTTTTGTGACCTCTGTGGTGCTTTTTTGTGGACTTCTGGATCTGCCTCCCGGGAGCCTTTTGGCCATGGAGACCAGCTGCTGGGTCTCTGCTACACCAGAGTCTGTTTGGAGGGACTGGAGGAGATGTGGATGAGGGGACAGGACTGCAGAGTTTGGAGGGACTGGAGGAGATGTGGATGAGGGGACAGGACTGCAGAGTTTGGAGGGACTGGAGGAGATGTGGATGAGGGGACAGGACTGCAGAGTTTGGAGAGACTGGAGGAGATGTGGATGAAGAGACAGGACTGCAGAGTTTGGAGGGACTGGAGGAGATGTGGATGAAGAGACAGGACTGCAGAGTTTGGAGGGACTGGAGGAGATGTGGATGAGGGGACAGGACTGCAGAGTTTGGAGGGACTGGAGGAGATGTGGATGAGGGGACAGGACTGCAGAGTTTGGAGAGACTGGAGGAGATGTGGATGAGGGGACAGGACTGCAGAGTTTGGAGAGACTGGAGGAGATGTGGATGAGGGGACAGGACTGCAGAGTTTGGAGGGACTGGAGGAGATGTGGATGAGGGGACAGAACTGCAGAGTTTGGAGGGACTGGAGGAGATGTGGATGAGGGGACAGGACTGCAGAGTTTGGAGGGACTGGAGGAGATGCGGATGAGGGGACAGGACTGCAGAGTTTGGAGGGACTGGAGGAGATGTGGATGAGGAGACAGGACTGCAGAGTTTCGAGGGACTGGAGGAGATGTGGATGAGGGGACAGGACTGCAGAGTTTGGAGAGACTGGAGGAGATGTGGATGAGGGGACAGGACTGCAGAGTTTGGAGGGACTGGAGGAGATGTGGATGAGGGGACAGGACTGCAGAGTTTGGAGGGACTGGAGGAGATGTGGATGAGGGGACAGGACTGCAGAGTTTGGAGGGACTGGAGTAGATGTGGATGAGGGGACAGGACTGCAGAGTTTGGAGGGACTGCAGGAGATGTGGATGAGGGGACAGGACTGCAGAGTTTGGAGGGACTGGAGGAGATGTGGATGAGGGGACAGGACTGCAGAGTTTGGAGGGACTGGAGGAGATGTGGATGAGGGGACAGGACTGCAGAGTTTGGAGGGACTGGAGGAGATGTGGATGAGGGGACAGGACTGCAGAGTTTGGAGGGACTGGAGGAGATGTGGATGAGGAGACAGGACTGCAGAGTTTGAAGAGACTGGAGGAGATGTGGATGAGGGGACAGGACTGCAGAGTTTCGAGGGACTGGAGGAGATGTGGATGAGGGGACAGGACTGCAGAGTTTGGAGAGACTGGAGGAGATGTGGATGAGGGGACAGGACTGCAGAGTTTGGAGGGACTGGAGGAGATGTGGATGAGGGGACAGAACTGCAGAGTTTGGAGGGACTGGAGGAGATGTGGATGAGGGGACAGGACTGCAGAGTTTGGAGGGACTGGAGGAGATGTGGATGAGGGGACAGGACTGCAGAGTTTGGAGGGACTGGAGGAGATGTGGATGAGGGGACAGGACTGCAGAGTTTGGAGAGACTGGAGGAGATGTGGATGAGGGGACAGGACTGCAGAGTTTGGAGGGACTGGAGGAGATGTGGATGAGGGGACAGGACTGCAGAGTTTGGAGGGACTGGAGGAGATGTGGATGAGGGGACAGGACTGCAGAGTTTGGAGAGACTGGAGGAGATGTGGATGAGGGGACAGGACTGCAGAGTTTGGAGAGACTGGAGGAGATGTGGATGAGGGGACAGGACTGCAGAGTTTGGAGAGACTGGAGGAGATGTGGATGAGGGGGCAGGACTGCAGAGTTTGGAGGGACTGGAGGAGATGTGGATGAGGAGACAGGACTGCAGAGTTTGAAGAGACTGGAGGAGATGTGGATGAGGGGACAGGACTGCAGAGTTTGGAGAGACTGGAGGAGATGTGGATGAGGGGACAGGACTGCAGAGTTTGGAGAGACTGGAGGAGATGTGGATGAGGGGACAGGACTGCAGAGTTTGGAGGGACTGGAGGAGATGTGGATGAGGGGACAGGACTGCAGAGTTTGGGGGGACTGGAGGAGATGTGGATGAGGGGACAGGACTGCAGAGTTTGGAGGGACTGGAGGAGATGTGGATGAGGGGACAGGACTGCAGAGTTTGGAGGGACTGGAGGAGATGTGGATGAGGGGACAGGACTGCAGAGTTTGGAGGGACTGGAGGAGATGTGGATGAGGGGACAGGACTGCAGAGTTTGGAGGGACTGGAGGAGATGTGGATGAGGAGACAGGACTGCAGAGTTTGAAGAGACTGGAGGAGATGTGGATGAGGGGACAGGACTGCAGAGTTTCGAGGGACTGGAGGAGATGTGGATGAGGGGACAGGACTGCAGAGTTTGGAGAGACTGGAGGAGATGTGGATGAGGGGACAGGACTGCAGAGTTTGGAGAGACTGGAGGAGATGCAGATGAGGAGACAGGACTGCAGAGTTTGGAGAGACTGGAGGAGATGTGGATGAGGAGACAGGACTGCAGAGTTTGGAGGGACTGGAGGAGATGTGGATGAGGAGACAGGACTGCAGAGTTTCGAGGGACTGGAGGAGATGTGGATGAGGGGACAGGACTACAGAGTTTGGAGAGACTGGAGGAGATGCAGATGAGGGGACAGGACTGCAGAGTTTGGAGGGACTGGAGGAGATGTGGATGAGGGGACAGGACTGCAGAGTTTGGAGGGACTGGAGGAGATGTGGATGAGGAGACAGGACTGCAGAGTTTGGAGAGACTGGAGGAGATGTGGATGAGGAGACAGGACTCCGGAGCTGGCACTGAGCGCCGGGACAGAGAGGCTTCGTGGTGTCTTGGCTGAATGAGCAGGTATCAGACACCTCAGTCTCCTTGGACGTATCCTCGCCCATCCATGCAGACTGGACACTGGCCGAGAGTTGGTTGACGGCCGAGAGTGGAGTGGGCGCTCTTGGTTGCTTTGTTGGGTCTGCTCCCGTCTCTGGCCAAGCTCCCTCCACCCCAGCAGACGATGGTGTGGAACACCACAGAGGCCACCACAGTCTATATGTTTCTTTTACTTTTCATTCATGTGTGTATGTAGAAGTGTCTGCTTGTATCTGCTGCTTTAATGTCTTTAATGTCCTTTGTCTTCTTTGATGTTTCCCTCTTACACACACGTGAGAGGGATGTGTACTATGGCTATGAATTGTTTTTTTCCCTTGGCTTCAGTCTGGACCCCCTCTCCAGGGCCCAGGCTTAGACCGAATTTTTATTACCTGCATTTTTATTACCGTTTACCTGCATCTCACCTTTTTGTAAGGGGCACTGGAAGCCGGCAGACCCGTCAGCGATCCTGTTCTGTCTCCCTGTAATGTTGCTCTGATCTTGAATGGGATTGTGCTGAACATTTTAATTTCCCTGAAGGAATAAATGAAGTACTATCTAATCCATGTAATCCAGGGGCGTCAGAGGTAAGGCCCCCGAACAGGTTTTATCCAGCCCGCCGGATGAGTTTGCTAAGTGTAAAAATGAGCCAGAATTTTTGAATGAAATAAACAGTTCTAAATGTGTCCACTAGATCAGTGGTCCCCAACCACCGGGCCGCAGCTCGATTGGTACCAGGTCGCAGAATAATTCTATTTAATTTTTTCATTAAATGAACAAAACAAAAAAAAGATACACTCACAATTAGTGCACCAACCCAAAAAACCTCCCTTTTTCATGACAAAAAAGAAAGAAACAAAAAATAATAAAAATAATTTGGCCGCGGGACAAACTATCGAGCCTTGAGCGGTCTGCAGCTACAAAAAGGTTGGGGACCACTGCACTAGATGTCACAATAGCAATTATTTATATCTTTGTAGATTATGCTACAAAATAAACCACAATAAGTTAGTGCACCAGTCGAGGAAAATGAGCAAACTATATAAATAACATCCTGTAATTTGATTTTGATATCATTTTTTATCTTGATAGATTGAAAATGAACACCAATGAGTTGACTGATGAACATGATCACATCATTCATTCAGAAAGTATAAATAAGGACAAATAAAGACAGAATACTATTAACTGCAACATGTAAGTGTAAAACAACATCATTTTTACATTTTCAGATTGTGCTTGTTCTATTTTTAACAAACAAAACAATCTGTTGTCATCTTTATTTTTAGGTTATCGTGCCGTGATCTTACCACTCCGGCCCACTAAAAAAGTAGATTTTTCGCCATGTGGCCCCCGATCTAAAATGAGTTTGACACCCCTGATCTAATCTAATCTAAAAACAGCTTCCCAAAAAATGCTCAGTCTTTCACAAGAAAGGATGGGGCGAGGTACACCCCTTTGTCCACAACTGTGTGAGCAAATAGTCAAACAGTTTAAGAACAACCTTTCTCAAAGTGACATTGCAAGAAATTTAGGGATTTCAACATCTACGCTCCATAATATCATCAAAAGGTTCAGAGAATCTGGAGAAATCACTCCACGTAAGCAGCATGGCCGGAAACCAACATTGAATGACCGTGACCTTCCATCCCTCAGACGGCACTGTATCAAAAACAGACAACAATCTCTAAAGGATATCACCACATGGGCTCAGGAACACTTCAGAAAACCACTGTCACTAAATACAGTTGGTCGCTACATCTGTAAGTGGAAGTTAAAGCTCTACTATGCAAAGCAAAAGCTATTTATCAACAACATCCAGAAACGCCGCCAACTTCTCTGGGCCTGAGATCATCTAAGATGGACTGATGCAAAGTGGAAAAGTGTTCTGTGGTCTGACGAGTCCACATTTCAAATTATATTTGGAAACAGAGGATGTGGTGTCCTCCAGAACAGAGAGAAAAATAACCATTCGGATTGTTATAGGTGCAAAGTGTAAAAGCCAGCATGTGTGATGGTATGGGGGTGCATTAGTGCCCAAGGCATGGGTAACTTACACATCTGTGAAGGCACCATTAATGCTGAAAGGTACATACAGGTTTTGGAACAACATATGCTGCCAACTAAGCGCTGTCTTTTTCATGGACGCCCCTGCTTATTTCAGCAAGACAATGCCAAGCCACATTCAGCACGTGTTACAACAGCGTGGCTTTGTAGTAAAAGAGTGCGGGTACTTTCCTGGCCCGCCTACAGTCCAGACCTGTCTCCCATGGAAAATGTGTGGCGCATTATGAAGCGTAAAATAGGACAGCGGAGACCCCGGACTGTTGAAGGACTGAAGCTCTACATAAAACAAGAATGGGAAAGAATTCCACTTTCAAAGCTTCAACAATTAGTTTCCTCAGTTCCCAAACGTTTATTGAGTGTTGTCAAAAGAAAAGGTGATGTAACACAGTGGTGAACATGCCCTTTCCCAACTACTTTGGCACGTGTTGCAGTCATGAAATTCTAAGTTAATGATTATTTGCAAAAAAACAATAAAGTTAATGAGTTTGAAGATCAAATATGTTGTCTTTGTTGTGCATTCCAATAAATATGGCTTGAAAAGGATTTGCAAATTGTTGTGGGACATGTGTATTCTGCGTCTCCCTCCACTGGGGGTCCAAGCTGAAGACCCTCTGACAGCACATTCCAGACACGCCCCCGCACTCATCAAGCAGACCACGCCCACTCTCCGCTGCAGCCGGCCGCCGTGCACACCTGTGACTGATGATGACGTGCAGCTGCTTGAGAGACCAGTGGACTCAGGGATCCTCGAGGGAACTTAGTTCTCAATCGACGTGCATGCCCCCCCCCCCCCCCTCTCTTCTCCCTCTGGACTTTGACTGCCTCCCCCTATCCTCGACCCCCCCACTTTGGACTCGGATCTCCTGATGCCCCTCTCAGCCCCACAGACCCCCGCTTGTGTCCCGGATCACCTGCTTGTTCCCCTGGACCTTCCTTCACTCTCGTCAACACGTTGGTAACACACACTTCAGTTAATCTACACACATAGTCTCACACCACATACACTTTTCAATCTATAGTTTACATTACATTTCCTTAGTTTGTTTTCTATTGTTTGATATGTGGTTAATATATATATATATATATATATCCATCCATTTTCTACCGCTTATTCCCTTTTGGGGTTGCGGGGGGCGCTGGCGCCTATCTCAGCTACAATCGGGCGGAAGGCGGGGTACACCCTGGACAAGTCGCCACCTCATCGCAGGGCCAACACAGATAGACAGACAACATTCACACTCACAATCACACACTAGGGCCAATTTAGTGTTGCCAATATATACATATAATATATTAAATCTTTGGACACTACTGCCACCTGGTGTTAGTCTGCCGTCATCTCCTCTTAGTTAAAACAACACAAATCATTGTATTCCGTTTATATTTACATCCAACACATTTTGCCAACTCATATGGAAACAGGGTTTGTAGAAGGTTAATATAGTTCACTCCAGTTATCTGTTTTCTTTTGTATTTCAAGTTATCACTACATATATTTATTTTGGACAATAGAGGTAATTATTTTTATTATTCATTATCAATAGTGTTATTTCTATTGGTATTGGTATTGATCCATTTGTAGTGTAATAATGTTCATTGTCATTTCTGTTTTATTATTGATTTCCTTCACTAACTGCTTCCCTTCTATCACTTGTACTATCATATTTGTACATGATGTTGATCTACACGAAGGTAGTAGCGTAAGAACAGTAAGAAGCCTCCGCCCGATTGTAGCTGAGATGGGCACCAGTGACCCCGTGACCCCAAAGGGAATAAGCGGTAGAAAATGGATGGATGGATGATTCAAATAGTGTTGGGTTTATTCAACAGAGTGAGTCCAGTTCAACCAGATTAACCCTGCAGAGCAGGGGTGTCCAAAGTGCGGCCCGGAGGCCATTTGAGACCTGCAGCTAATCCTTTACTGGCCCGCCACACATTTTGCAAAAAATTGATAGTAATGCAAAAATTTAAAATAAAAAAAAATAAAAAAATGGAATTAGGTGAAATCGAATGAGAAAAAGTGGCAATGATGACACAAAGCTGCCATGCAGGCAGTTTTCTTTTTCCCTTTGGCTTTATTTTCTTTTTTTTCCATTGCAAAAAAAAAAAGACAAAAAAAACTATGTTATAATGAATTATTACTTAAAAATGATCACTTTTAAATGTTTTATGTGGAAAAAATATTGCATGTGGTTTCCATATAAAAACATCAAAGTTTTGACAAAAGAGCATAGTTCAAACCTAAAATCGACAGATACCGTATTTCCTTGAATTGCCGCCGGGTATATAGTATGCACCTGCCTAGAATTACTGCCGGGTCAAACTCACTTCCCAAAATAATTAGCGCATGCTTTGCATTACCGCCGGGTCAAACTTGTGACGTCACGAGTGACACTTCCCCTGTCATTATTTTCTAAATGGAGGAGGCTGATTTCAATAGCAGCAATTTGAAATCGCATAAAGAGAAGAAGATTAAGAGCTATTCAGTAGGATTTAAAGTCCAAGCTTACATCACACTCAAATTTTTACTGCATACCTTAGGTAAGTGCCGGAGTGAGAAGAAGTTTTAAAATAATTTGCACATGCTTACTTTTACCGCATGCCTTTTGGTAAGCGCCTAAGTGAGAAGAAGTTTTAAAATAATTTGCGCATGCTTACTTTTACCGCATGCCTTTTGGTAAGCGCAGGAGTGAGAAGAGGTTTTAAATTAATTAGCCCCCCGGTGGCAATTCAAGGAAATACGGTATATCAGAAGTTGATCTTGAAATTTAAGTGTTCAAAGTTTTTAAAAAAACTAATACAAATGCATCACTTTATGAGTGGGGAACCTTTCAGAACTCAAATGTATTTAGTAGGATGTTATTTAACTTTTCACTGTGATTACTCAAAATATTAATTAAAATCAATGGTGTCTTGCATTATTGATCTTTGAGGGCTTTAATTGCTAAATAAAGGAACTCTCCTGAAGGAATAAATAAAGTATCTATCTAAATACTGCATATTTCAGTTTTACTATAAAAAAATAAGTTTTTCTTTGACAGAAAAGGCATAAAACCTTATTTTTTATTTTTTTACTTTCTATCAACCTCAAGTTGATATAGAGATTTACTGTAAGCATTAGATAAAAAAGAAGGAGCTGAGCCAGAAGGCAAAGCTCTCAATTTACCGGTCGATCTACGTTCCCATCCTCACCTATGGTCATGAGCTTTGGGTCATGACCGAAAGGACAAGATCACGGGTACAAGCGGCCCAAATGTTGGGTGGCGGGTCTCTCCCTTAGAGATAGGGTGAGAAGCTCTGCCATCCGGGAGGACATGTAGAGGAGCCAGATGTGGTGGTTTGGGCATCTGGTCAGGATGCCACCTGAACGCCTCCCTAGGGAGGTGTTTAGGGCACGTCCAACCGGTTGGAGGCCACGGGGAAGACCCAGGACACGTTGGGAAGACTATGTCCCCTGGCTGGCCTGGGAACGCCTCGGGATCCCCCGGGAAGAGTTAGACGAAGTGGCTGGGGGAGAGTCTGGGCTTCCCTGCTTAGGCTGCTGCCCCCGCGACACGACCTCTGATAAGCGGAAGAAGATGGATGGATGGATGGATTAAATAAAAAATAATAATATTTTGACTTATTTTTAACGTTTTAGTGACTGAGACCCCCTATGTTCCCCGGAAGCCCTAAAGATAAAAAACAAAATCCATATATTTTGTTATGGTTTGAAAATGAAAAATATCAAAATGGTTCCATTTTTCCGTGTGCGGCCCTCTGTGGAAAAAGTTTGGACACCCCTGCCTAGAGTCTTGCCCCTGTGGTTCGCCCAGGGAAACCCCGTGCAGCCACATGCATTACTGCTATGAACACACACAGTAAGTACATGCATTACTGCTATGAACACACACAGTAAGTACATGCATTACTGCTATGAACACACACAGTAAGTACATGCATTACTGCCATGAACACACACAGTAAGTACATGCATTACTGCTATGAACACACACAGTAAGTACATGCATTACTGCTATGAACACACACAGTAAGTACATGCATTACTGCTATGAACACACACAGTAAGTACATGCATTACTGCTATGAACACACACAGTAAGTACATGCATTACTGCTATGAACACACACAGTAAGTACATGCATTACTGCCATGAACACACACAGTAAGTACATGCATTACTGCTATGAACACACACAGTAAGTACATGCATTACTGCTATGAACACACACAGTAAGTACATGCATTACTGCTATGAACACACACAGTAAGTACATGCATTACTGCCATGAACACACACAGTAAGTACATGCATTACTGCCATGAACACACACAGTAAGTACATGCATTACTGCTATGAACACACACAGTAAGTACACATTCAACTTGCTGGAACAAAAATATCTGCTATGAACGCACACAGTAAGTACACATTCAACTTGCTGGAACAAAAATATCCTATTTGAAATAGTAATAGTGTGTAAAATGCAATAAGTCAAGTTAAAGGCAGGCCGTTACAGTTAGCTAGTTAGCATAGCTCGCTAACCTTAGCTGCTAGTACTGCGGATGTTTTCATACATCAGTCTATGAAGTTCAAACATCAGCAGTACTAGCAGCTTCGGTTATTGAGCATGGTGACAGTGATAGCCATGTAAGGTTCCTTTCAAAACACAGCTAGAATGATTGGAAATCTGACTTTTAGAATTTAGAAACGATTAGTTATTAGCACTATTCATTAATTAGCGAAAATACGCTACTTCCGGTTTGACGCTAAAATGTAATTTCGCAGTAAAAGCATACACGTACTTCCGGTTGTAAGTGACGAACCTACTTTCACCACAGACGCACTTTAGTGTGATCACACTTCAGGAAAGTAGCTGTAAAATGTTAAGTTGAGTTCAGTTAAGTTAAGTTAACGTACCAATCATTGTCACACACACACTAGCTGTGGCGAAATTATTCTTGCATTAGTTGGTGACACAATGTGGACATTTGCTGCTATTTCTCAAGTTTGAACACAGCTAATGTCCCAGAAATGTGCTTTAGTTTCAATATTAGAAGAGGAATGTTGGACAAGCACACAAGTGTTGAGCAGTGACAAACATGGAAACATGGCTTGATCATCTCGAAGTCAATTCATCAAACATTCAATGAAAACAAACTCAATAACTTTGCAACTTTAAACACAATTGCTGTCAAATGATAATTACTGTACATCGTTTTGCATGTCTGAGAAAAAATACTTGTGCAGGTTTGGTACAGCCAACAACCGACTTATAGGAAGTTGGATGTGGTCGAAGGAAGGTGGGATTGTCCTTGGTTCCATGAAAAAAATACGTTTTGGTTTTACTTAAGCTTAGTGAATTTTCTACCATTCTGTTTATCTTACAATGTTGTATGAATGTATTGAATGTGGAGTTACTTGTGATCGTCTAGTGAAAGAAGCTTATCTCTTGCAGTCCTAAAGAGATGTTGCTTGCCACTTGATGCTAAATTAGTACACAAAGATGCAACAGGGACTGAAGTTGGTGAAGAAATATTTCGTGATATTGTCAGCCAGGGCAATGTGGTTCCAACAGTCTTCTCAAAGAAGGTGAGAATTGTAAGTTCATCAAACACATGATTCATATAAGTGATGTAGCTTCTATTTTTTAACACAAATCTGACTTAAGCAAAAAAATGAATCTGCACTCAATGTTTTATTTTCCCTTTTAGAAAGTTCTCATTGCTCCTTGTCCTCTGCATCTGAGATGTCTGACTCCAGCTTCAATTTAAGCTTCGATGGGCCTCCCCCCCCCCAAAAAAAAAACAGACTTGAGGGTACGTACTACTGATGCAGCATCTGCAGAAAAGGTTGTTCTGATTGAACATTTGTCAATCTTAATTTCTAAAAACAAGCCTTTTTTAGACAATGTTTGTGCTTCTTAACTGTTTGGTCTTAAGTTGATTGGAATTGTACTTGGAAGCGGTACAGGCGGGGAAGAGGTCCAAACGGCAATACCACACATCACACACTAACAGATGCTACAAGAATTTTTTTTTTTAATATATTACTGCTGGGGTGTAAAACGTATGGCCAGCGGGCCGGATCAGGCCCGTGAACAGGTTTTTTCCGGCCCGTGGGATGAGTTTGCTAAGTATAAAAATTAACCTGAAATTTTATGAATGAAAGAAACAGCTGTTCCAAATGTGTCCACCAGATGGCCAATTGCAATTCTTTGTATCTTTGTAAACATGCACAAAATAAACCACATGATGTAAGTTCATCAGTCGAGGAAAATGATCAAACTACATAAATAACATCCTGTAATTTGAGTTTTATGTAATTTTTTTTTCTTATCTTGATAGATTGAAAATGAACACCAATGAGATGACTGAACATTATCACATCATTTATTCAGAAAAATAATAAATTTAAATTTTACTTAATATAAAAACGTCTAAAAAGTGCACAGTTAACATAAAAATGTCTAAAAAGCTTGCAATTAACATACAAACGTCTAAAAGGCGTCCAGTTAACATAAAAATGTCCAAAAAGCTAACAATTAACATAAAAATGTCTACAAAGCTTAGAATTAACATAAAAATGTCTAAAAGGCGTACAGTTAACATAAAAATGTCTAAAAAGCGTACAATTAACATGAAAAAGGTGAATAAAAGGTCTAGAATGAAGATAGAGACACTGGACAGGCAGTGACCTGGTCAAGTGATATAACTTCACCAGAGGAAGGAAGGTTTAAGGAAGAAAGTCAACAATGAGGAGTTCCACCCGAAGAAGGGACAGAAGAGATAGACGAGAGTGAGACCAGCCAAAAGCAGCTAACAATAGATGCTGGCATAGCTCAGAGCCAAATGCTAATGATAGCGGAGCTCTGTAAGAAAGATGTCAAACAGGTGTGCAAATAAAGAAAAGAACGGAAGGAGAGGCTGGCGAGGAACTCCGAGTCCTACGAGAAGAAAGAACGCTAGCTGACCTCCTGAGAAAAGACGCCATGCTAACGGCTAAACAGAAAGAAAATGAGGCGAGTAGAAGAAGTGAAAGGAAGGACAACTTTGTGCTAGCTTAGCACAGAGACTGAAGAGACGCAAAACACTTTTTCAGCTGCGATGAGGTAGCGACTTGTCCAGGGTGTATCCCGCCTTCCGCCCAAATGCAGCTGACATTTGCTCCAGCGACCCCAAACGGGACAAGCGGTAGAAAATGGATGGATGGACTTTATTTTAAGATGTGTAGCGAAGCCTGCAAGTCTCAACGGCGGATGTTCCTTGCCAAATATTCTGCAAGAAAGTGATTGTTTTGTGCTGCTTAATGGCCGGCCGGCCATGAATATTAGATCCACTTCCCTGCGGAGAAATGTGATGAGCACGCAGTCCCACCTTTGCTCACACAAAGCCCAGAAAAGTGCCAGGGCACAGCCGTGGGGTTACGGGCGTGGAATTTACGATTGTTAGCGAGGTGATGACAGCCCGGCGTCCCCGGGGGGAGATTGAGCCTGCTGCTCGGTCACAGCCATTAGGAGGCTGCGGGGGGAGGTGAAGAGGAGCGTCCACCCGCCTGACACGCTCACTTCTTCTCTGACAGCCGCCAGCAAGCATCAGGAGCCATGGCGGGGGACATGCTGGTCGGGATGCTCTTCAACTTATGGCTGCCGCTCAGCCTGCTGGCTGGTGAGTCTTTTCTCCGCTCCTTCTATCTTCTTACCTTGTAGCCGGACTTAAAAGGCTCCCGTCCACCTACACATCTGGAGAGAAAAGTGCAACCATCATATCAAAAGTTCAAACAAAAATAGCAGAGCAACCTCAAACAAAAAAGTAGACAATTGACATCGGAAATCTGAAAAAAAAACAAAAACAGTTAACATGAAAAAGGCTAAAAAATGTAAACAGTTAACATGAAAAAGTCCCCCAAAAAACGTGAACAGTTAACATTAGAAAGTCTAAAAAACCTGTCAACGGTTAACATGAAAAATCTTATAAAAAAGTGTACAATTGACATAAATAGCTTTAAAAAGTGTACAAAAACATAAAAAGATTTAACAAATGTACAATTAAAGTAAGCTATGTAAAAATTGTGTACAGTTAACATACAAAAGTCTGAAAAGTGTACAACTAACAAAAGTCTAAAAATAAAGTGTACCATTGACATAAAGATCTAGAATTTTTTTTTACAATTGACCTAAAAAAAGTCGGAAAAAAGTGTATAATTAACACAAGAAATCTGTTAAAAAACATGAATAGTTAACATGATAGTCTAAAAAGCGTACAATTAACATAAAAAAGTCAGAAAAAGCGTACAATTAACATAAACTGTAAAATTTGGGTACACTTCACATGAAAAAGTCTAAAAAGTGTACAACTCACATAAAAAGTCTGAAAAAAATTGTACAATTAACATAAGTATTCTATTAAAAATAGATGAACAATTAACATAAAAAAAGTCAAAAAAGCGTATGATAAGAAAAGTCTGAAAAAAAGTGTAAAGTTGACATACAACAGTCTTAAAAAGCATGCAATTAACAGTCTAAAAGTGTACACACACGTGGATAGAAAAAGTCACATCTAGTCTTAGACTGAGAATAGTCACATCTAGTCTTAGACTGAGAATAGTCACATCTAGTCTTAGACTGAGAATAGTCACATCTAGTCTTAGACTGAGAATAGTCACATCTAGTCTTAGACTTATATTGGTCACATCTAGTCTTAGACTGAGAATAGTCACATCTAGTCTTAGACTGAGAATAGTCACATCTAGTCTTAGACTTATATTGGTCACATTTAGTCTTAGACTGAGAATAGTCATATCTAGTCTTAGACTGAGAATAGTCACATCTAGTCTTAGACTGAGAATAGTCACATCTAGTCTTAGACTTATATTGGTCACATTTAGTCTTAGACTGAGAATAGTCACATCTAGTCTTAGACTGAGAATAGTCACATCTAGTCTTAGACTGAGAATAGTCACATCTAGTCTTAGACTGAGAATAGTCACATCTAGTCTTAGACTGAGAATAGTCACATCTAGTCTTAGACTGAGAATAGTCACATCTAGTCTTAGACTGAGAATAGTCACATCTAGTCTTAGACTGGAGAATAGTCACATCTAGTCTTAGACTGAGAATAGTCACATCTAGTCTTAGACTGAGAATAGTCACATCTAGTCTTAGACTGAGAATAGTCACATCTAGTCTTAGACTGAGAATAGTCACACCTAGTCTTCGACTTATATTAGTCACATCTAGTCTTCGACTTATATTGGTCACATCTAGTCTTAGACTGAGAATAGTCACATCTAGTCTTAGACTGAGAATAGTCACATCTAGTCTTAGACTGAGAATAGTCACATCTAGTCTTAGACTGAGAATAGTCACATCTAGTCTTAGACTGAGAATAGTCACATCTAGTCTTAGACTGAGAATAGTCACATCTAGTCTTAGACTGAGAATAGTCACACCTAGTCTTCGACTTATATTAGTCACATCTAGTCTTCGACTTATATTGGTCACATCTAGTCTTAGACTTAAATTGGTCACATCTAGTCTTCGACTTATATTGGTCACATTTAGTCTTAGACTTAGATTGGTCACATTTAGTCTTAGACTTATATTAGTCACATCTAGTCTTTGACTTATATTAGTCACATCTAGTCTTCGACTTATATTAGTCACATCTAGTCTTAGACTTATATTGGTCACATCTAGTCTTAGACTTGAATTGGTCACATCTAGTCTTAGACTTGAATTGGTCACATCTAGTCTTCGACTTATATTGGTCACATCTAGTCTTAGACTTATATTAGTCACATCTAGTCTTCGACTTAGATTGGTCACATTTAGTCTTAGACCTAGATTGGTCACATCTAGTCTTAGACTTATATTGGTCACATTTAGTCTTAGACTTATATTAGTCACATCTAGTCTTAGACTACGCTTTTTTTTTTCCAAATTCCAGATATTCTGAAACCCCAATTCTCAAAGTACACTCTTACTACGTCAACATTTCTCGTCCGCTTCCAAAACCCCAACACCAACCCACTTATATCATCTCGGACAATTGTGCAACTATCGGTATTTTCCCAAAATCCTGGTTATCCCGAAATTCCCAAATTTCCAGGAAATTCCCATTCAAATGAATTGAGGTATTCATAGTTCTGCAGCGCCCTCAATTCTCAACATTTTGCACCATTTTTTCAACCCGATTCCGACCTTTCAACCATCCACATTCCACACACACTCCTCTTCACATATGTCCAACGCAAAACATGTTTTTTCTTTTCACGGAATTCCCGGTTTTCCTGGAATTTCCCGGAATGTTCTCCCTATTGACAGTGAGTGGGCCTCTTCCGTCACAAACGTGGAGTGGGGATTTCGATCTATGTCATTTAGGTCCTCAACTGAGCAAGTTTTTGGATTGCTTTGATCCAGATGGCTTTCTATACGTACAAAGTGTGTGTAAATATTGTATTTGATGAATATTCACTGCACTCAGATGACTAGAATGTACGATAGTGTATGTATAATTGTTGAAGTACAAGTATTGATAAGGGGTGTTCAAATCAAGCTTTATTGTCATGCCAAGGTTCATTTGAGGAAAGTTCCTGCAATGTCGTCCAATATTTCCTTTCCAAGCCTACATGTTCTTTTTTCTCTGGTCCGCACAGCCTCATCGTTTCGCTACAACGGACTATCAGTGGTCTACTTCCTGTTTCTGCTGGCTGTGCCGCTGCTGCCCAACCCCAGTCTGCTCACCATGAAAGGTAAGAGTGGGAGTCTTCAGCAAGAATACTTTGAAAAATGTGATAAACAATCGCTAGTGTTAGCAACGGTAGCATATCTGTGTGAGCTACATGCTAACGTCTATTTCAGCATCAACATCATGCTGGCAGTGTGAGCTACACGCTAATGTTCATTTTAGCAGTGACGTCATGCTAGCAGGGTGAGCTACATTTCATTTTCCCGAGAGAACTCTCCTGAAGGAATCAATAAAGTACTATCTATACTAACATTCATTTTAGCGACAACATCAATTCATTTTTTTTCAAATTTTAATTAGGATATAAAAAGGCGTAGTATTTGTGTCCTAGCAAACAAGTAACCGCAGTAACAAAACATAAAAACTTACAAAGAAAATGCAGCAACTTTACAACTAATTATAGACTTATAGGTGCCGACCATCAAGGCCGAGTTACGACAAAAGAGCGTGTCAATGTTGAGATATTAAGCCGAGTTGGTCAGTGAATTTGTTGGCTAATTGTAGCTATTAGCCGTACCCATGTATTTTCTATGGGCGGTTAGCATCGGGTTTTAATCCCGTTTCCTCCAATGTTTTTGATCCGACTGAACTAACTTACTTTAACTTAATGTAGCATGTACTCTAGGTAGTAAAGTAGACGTTCTCAATATTTGGGCTAATCAGAAGTCTAGATTATGACTCAGAGAGAGTAGGACAGACACAATTAAATACTTTAAATGATACTGGTGTAATTTAAACATGTACGGTGCAACAACTAGTGGACAGACATTAATAGGAATGGCCATTCAAAACAAAAGAAAAAAAACCAGAAAGGAATCTCAACAAACAATGTTGGTTTAGTTCGGATAATTCATAAAAAGTAATATCAAAAGTTCTTCAAGTTTATAGGAGCCATACGAGACTGATGGCAGTCCATATGTGCATCCACAGTTCTTACAGCCGCACGGGTTGGTGTTGTGGATACGGCAGTTTGGAGGGAAAGTTCAGTTGATGGGCAGGTTGTGTATGAGCTACTTTTAAAAGGCAGCAGAGCAATGAGGTGCGAGGCAAGGGGTTGGACTATAAGCCACCTACCTGCCCGACCAGAGCAGGAAGAGTTCAGGGGTTGAGGAGGTGGAGATCCTTGGGCTCGGGCTCGAGTTCTATCTACAGCTCGCCATCCAAGACTTAGGGACCTGGCCTACGTAAACACAGGACCCGGAGTTCAATCAATGTGCGCACATAAATATCAACATTAAGTCATCTATCGTTCCAACTTCACTAAATACATTAAACTTATTATTATCATTATTAGCGATGATACTGCTAACATTAACAACATTAAATAATCACATGTACGTACAAAATAACAAACACGACAGTACACAGTGTTGTCACTATGACAGGTGTGACACAGTGTTGTCACCATGACAGGTGTGACACAGTGTTGTCACTATGACAGGTGTGACACAGTGTTGTCACTATGACAGGTGTGACACAGTGTTGTCACTATGACAGGTGTGACACAGTGTTGTCACTATGACAGGTGTGACACAGTGTTGTCACTATGACAGGTGTGACTGTGTTGTCACTATGACAGGTGTGACACAGTGTTGTCACTATGACAGGTGTGACACAGTGTTGTCACTATGACAGGTGTGACACAGTGTTGTCACTATGACAGGTGTGACTGTGTTGTCACTATGACAGGTGTGACACAGTGTTGTCACTATGACAGGTGTGACACAGTGTTGTCACTATGACAGGTGTGACACAGTGTTGTCACTATGACAGGTGTGACACAGTGTTGTCACTATGACAGGTGTGACTGTGTTGTCACTATGACAGGTGTGACAGTGTTGTCACTATGACAGGTGTGACACAGTGTTGTCACTATGACAGGTGTGACTGTGTTGTCACTATGACAGGTGTGACACAGTGTTGTCACTATGACAGGTGTGACACAGTGTTGTCACTATGACAGGTGTGACACAGTGTTGTCACTATGACAGGTGTGACACAGTGTTGTCACTATGACAGGTGTGACACAGTGTTGTCACTATGACAGGTGTGACACAGTGTTGTCACTATGACAGGTGTAACAGTGTTGTCACTGTGACAGGTGTGACACAGTGTTGTCACTATGACAGGTGTAACACAGTGTTGTCACTATGACAGGTGTGACACAGTGTTGTCACTATGACAGGTGTGACAGTGTTGTCACTGTGACAGGTGTAACACAGTGTTGTCACTGTGACGGGTGTAACACAGTGTTGTCACTGTGACGGGTGTAACACAGTGTTGTCACTGTGGCGGGTGTAACACAGTGTTGTCACTGTGACGGGTGTAACACAGTGTTGTCACTGTGGCGGGTGTAACACAGTGTTGTCACTGTGACGGGTGTAACACAGTGTTGTCACTGTGGCGGGTGTAACACAGTGTTGTCACTGTGGCGGGTGTAACACAGTGTTGTCACTGTGGCGGGTGTAACACAGTGTTGTCACTGTGGCGGGTGTAACACAGTGTTGTCACTGTGGCGGGTGTAACACAGTGTTGTCACTGTGGCGGGTGTAACACAGTGTTGTCACTGTGGCGGGTGTAACACAGTGTTGTCACTGTGGCGGGTGTAACACAGTGTTGTCACTGTGGCGGGTGTAACACAGTGTTGTCACTGTGGCGGGTGTAACACAGTGTTGTCACTGTGGCGGGTGTAACACAGTGTTGTCACTGTGGCGGGTGTAACACAGTGTTGTGACTGTGACGGGTGTAACACAGTGTTGTCACTGTGACGGGTGTAACACAGTGTTGTCACTGTGACGGGTGTAACACAGTGTTGTCACTGTGACGGGTGTAACACAGTGTTGTCACTGTGGCGGGTGTAACACAGTGTTGTCACTGTGGCGGGTGTAACACAGTGTTGTCACTGTGACGGGTGTAACACAGTGTTGTCACTGTGACGGGTGTAACCGCGCTCCAGCGGCCGTGTTCATTCATTGTCTTTACTGTAGCATGAAAAATGCAGATGGCCTTAAAACGCCACAACACTCAGTCACCATATTTAAGTACCCGAAAAAAAAGACTCAACATAAATATAAATTCAGTCGGATCAGAAACATTGGAGGAAACGGGATTAAAACCCGATGCTAACCGCCCATAGAAAATAAATGGGTACGGCTAGTAGCTACTATTAGCAAACAAATTGACTTACCAACTCGGCTTAATATCTCAACATCGACACACTCTTTCGTCGTAACTGGGCCCTGATGGTCGGCACATATAATTCTACAATTAGTTGTAAAATTATGGACGGTTGTTTTTACGATATGCAGGCAAACGACAACTTTAAAACATAGCGGCTTCAGATGTCCCCAGACCTTGCCTGGTCGCAAAAATGATCTCTGGGTTCACTAGCGCCCTCTACCACCAGGAGGCGAGCGTCACACAGTGCGTCTTTGCAGCCGTTTAATGATTGGCCAGCACAAGAAATAGGTTACACACATACAGTTGTTGACAAAACACACTGTACATAATATACCTCAGCTAACTAAACCATGGAAATGTATAATATCATTCATACAGCAATACGGTCTCACTGCGCAGCAGCCAGCAGTTAGCAGAGTCATTGCACAATCTATGGTGACTGCTGAGGTTCACCTGGCTGTGACTCACCGCAAGTCTCCTCAGTATTTGAAGAAATGTGAAAATTCAGCAATTTTGAATAAAAATAATCTAAAACTGGTGAAGTTAAATGGAAAATAACTGTATAGTATAATCACTGGATACATATAACAATTTTTTTCTTTTTACACCTTTTTTTTTTTCCATGATGGCAGCTGAGGCCCTGCCTCACCTAACTGCAAGTCACTGATATACATATATAGACACACACACACACACACTTACACACATTATTATATATATATATATATATATATATATATATATATATATATATATATATATATTTATATGTATATATATATATATATATATTTATATGTATATATATATATATATATATTTATATATGCATGTGTATACATATATAAATGTGTGTGTATGTATATATATATATATATATATAATATACATGTGTGTGTATATATATCTGTATGTATGTGTATATATATATATTTATATATATATATATATATATATATATATATATATGTGTATATATATATATATATATATATATATGTATATATATATCTGTATGTATACATATATATATATATATAATATATATTAGGGCTGTGAATCTTTGGGTGTCCCACGATTCGAGTCAATATCAATTCTTGGGGTCGCGATTCGATTATATATCTATTTTTTTCAATTCAACGTGATTCTCGATTCAAAAACGATATTTTTCCAATTCGAAAGGATTGTGTATTCATTCAATACATAGATTTCAGCAGGATCTACTCCAGTCTGCTGACATGCTAGCAGAGTAGTAGATTTTTGTAAAAAAAAGCTTTTAGAATTGTAAAGGACAATGTTTTATCAACTGATTGCAAAAATATAAATTTGCTTTAACTGTTAAAGGCCTACTGAAACCCATTACTACTGACCACGCAGTCTGATAGTTTATAAATCAATGAAGAAATCTTAACATATATATATATATACATATATATATATATATATATATATATATATATATATATATATATAGTATATACTGTATATGTACAGTATATACTGTGTATACTGTATATATACAGTGTATACTGTATTTGCACTGTATATATACAGTATATGCAGTACAAATACAGTATATACTGTATTTGTACTGCATATACTGTATATATTTTCACAAAATGCAATTTCAAGGAGTTGAAGTTAACAATGTCTGCACTTTGAACACACCTGGATTACTGATGAATGAAAGTATCTGTCTCTCACACACACACACACACACACACACACACACACACACACACACACACACACACACACACACACACAGAGTGTGTAAAGGGAGTGTGGAGGATCAATTATACATAGCTTGGTAATTACAGCGAGGAATTAAAAGTTTGTCACGTCAGCATTCTCTCTCAAAAGTGTTTACCTTTCACTTTTTCTTTCTCTTAAAGCTCATGGAGACACAAAGATGTTCCTTCCCCAATCTGAGCTCCCACTAAGTGCTCCACATCCTGCACGCGGGCGGGTGTGTGTGTGTGTGTGTGTGTGTGTGTGTGTGTGTGTGTGTGTGTGTGTGTGTGTGTGTGTGTGTGTGTGTGTGTGTGTGTGTGTGTGTGTGTGTGTGTGTGTGTGTGTGTGTGTGTGTGTGTGTGTGTGTGTGTGTGCTTCTTGACTTTTTGTGCATCCCCCTTACTCAAAGAGTGTTTATGAAGCTTTTAGTAAAAAAGCTAAACATCAATATGATAATTGCTGCCTCAGCAGTACACAGTACTAATATGCAGTCATGAGTACTACTATGTCATGTACTGTAGTCATGAGTACTACTATGTCATGTCCTGTAGTCATCTTTACTACAATGTCATGTCCTGTAGTCATGAGTACTACTATGTCATGTACTGTAGTCATGAGTACTACTATGTCATGTCCTGTAGTCATCTTTACTACAATGTCATGTCCTGTAGTCATGAGTACTACTATGTCATGTCCTGTAGTCATGAGTACTACTATGTCATGTACTGTAGTCATGAGTACTACTATGTCATGTCCTGTAGTCATGAGTACTACTATGTCATGTACTGTAGTCATCTTTACTACAATGTCATGTCCTGTAGTCATGAGTACTACTATGTCATGTACTGTAGTCATGAGTACTACTATGTCATGTACTGTAGTCATGAGTACTACTATGTCATGTCCTGTAGTCATCTTTACTACAATGTCATGTCCTGTAGTCATGAGTACTACTATGTCATGTACTGTAGTCATGAGTACTACTATGTCATGTCCTGTAGTCATGAGTACTACTATGTCATGTACTGTAGTCATCTTTACTACAATGTCATGTCCTGTAGTCATGAGTACTACTATGTCATGTCCTGTAGTCATGAGTAATACTATGTCATGTACTGTAGTCATCTTTACTACAATGTCATGTCCTGTAGTCATGAGTACTACTATGTCATGTACTGTAGTCATGAGTACTACTATGTCATGTCCTGTAGTCATGAGTACTACTATGTCATGTACTGTAGTCATGAGTACTACTATGTCATGTACTGTAGTCATGAGTACTATTATGTCATGTCCTGTAGTCATGAGTACTACTATGTCATGTACTGTAGTCATGAGTACTACTATGTCATGTACTGTAGTCATGAGTACTACTATGTCATGTCCTGTAGTCATGAGTACTACTATGTCATGTACTGTAGTCATGAGTACTACTATGTCATGTCCTGTAGTCATGAGTACTACTATGTCATGTACTGTAGTCATGAGTACTACTATGTCATGTCCTGTAGTCATGAGTACTACTATGACATGTACTGTAGTCATGAGTACTACTATGTCATGTCCTGTAGTCATGAGTACTACTATGTCATGTCCTGTAGTCATCTTTACTACAATGTCATGTCCTGTAGTCATGAGTACTACTATGTCATGTCCTGTAGTCATGAGTACTACTATGTCATGTACTGTAGTCATGAGTACTACTATGTCATGTACTGTAGTCATGAGTACTATTATGTCATGTCCTGTAGTCCTGAGTACTACTATGTCATGTCCTGTAGTCATGAGTACTACTATGACATGTACTGTAGTCATGAGTACTACTATGTCATGTCCTGTAGTCATGAGTACTACTATGTCATGTCCTGTAGTCATCTTTACTACAATGTCATGTCCTGTAGTCATGAGTACTACTATGTCATGTCCTGTAGTCATGAGTACTACTATGTCATGTCCTGTAGTCATGAGTACTACTATGTCATGTCCTGTAGTCATGAGTACTACTATGACATGTACTGTAGTCATGAGTACTACTATGTCATGTCCTGTAGTCATGAGTACTACTATGTCATGTCCTGTAGTCATGAGTACTACTATGTCATGTACTGTAGTCATGAGTACTACTATGTCATGTACTGTAGTCATGAGTACTACTATGTCATGTCCTGTAGTCATGAGTACTACTATGTCATGTACTGTAGTCATGAGTACTACTATGTCATGTACTGTAGTCATGAGTACTATTATGTCATGTCCTGTAGTCATGAGTACTACTATGTCATGTCCTGTAGTCATGAGTACTACTATGACATGTACTGTAGTCATGAGTACTACTATGTCATGTCCTGTAGTCATGAGTACTACTATGTCATGTCCTGTAGTCATGAGTACTACTATGTCATGTCCCGTAGTCATGAGTACTACTATGTCATGTCCTGTAGTCATGAGTACTACTATGTCATGTCCTGTAGTCATGAGTACTACTATGTCATGTCCTGTAGTCATCTTTACTACAATGTCATGTCCTGTAGTCATGAGTACTACTATGTCATGTCCTGTAGTCATGAGTACTACTATGTCATGTCCTGTAGTCATGAGTACTACTATGTCATGTCCTGTAGTCATGAGTACTATTATGTCATGTACTGTAGTCATGAGTACTATTATGTCATGTCCTGTAGTCATGAGTACTACTATGTCATGTACTGTAGTCATGAGTACTACTATGTCATGTCCTGTAGTCATGAGTACTATTATGTCATGTACTGTAGTCATGAGTACTATTATGTCATGTCCTGTAGTCATGAGTACTACTATGTCATGTCCTGTAGTCATGAGTACTACTATGACATGTACTGTAGTCATGAGTACTACTATGACATGTACTGTAGTCATGAGTACTACTATGTCATGTCCTGTAGTCATGAGTACTACTATGTCATGTCCTGTAGTCATGAGTACTACTATGTCATGTCCTGTAGTCATGAGTACTATTATGTTATGTACTGTAGTCATGAGTACTACTATGTCATGTACTGTAGTCATGAGTACTACAATGTCATGTCCTGTAGTCATGAGTACTACTATGTCATGTCCTGTAGTCATGAGTACTACTATTTCATGTCCTGTAGTCATGAGTACTACTATGTCATGTCCTGTAGTCATGAGTACTACTATGTCATGTCCTGTAGTCATGAGTACTACTATGTCATGTACTGTAGTCATGAGTACTACTATGTCATGTCCTGTAGTCATGAGTACTACTATGTCATGTCCTGTAGTCATGAGTACTACTATGTCATGTCCTGTAGTCATGAGTACTACTATGTCATGTCCTGTAGTCATGAGTACTACTATGTCATGTCCTGTAGTCATGAGTACTACTATGACATGTCCTGTAGTCATGAGTACTACTATGTCATGTCCCGTAGTCATGAGTACTACTATGTCATGTACTGTAGTCATGAGTACTACTATGTCATGTCCTGTAGTCATGAGTACTACTATGTCATGTCCTGTAGTCATGAGTACTACTATGTCATGTACTGTAGTTTTGAGTACTACTATGTCATGTACTGTAGTCATGAGTACTACTATGTCATGTACTGTAGTTTTGAGTACTACTATGTCATGTCCTGTAGTTTTGAGTACTACTATGTCATGTACTGTAGTTTTGAGTACTACTATGTCATGTCCTGTAGTCATGAGTACTACTATGTCATGTACTGTAGTTTTGAGTACTACTATGTCATGTCCTGTAGTCATGAGTACTACTATGTCATGTCCTGTAGTCATGAGTACTACTATGTCATGTCCTGTAGTCATGAGTACTACTATGTCATGTCCTGTAGTCATGAGTACTACTATGTCATGTCCTGTAGTCATGAATACTACTATGTCATGTCCTGTAGTCATGAGTACTACAATGTCATGTCCTGTAGTTTTGAGTACTACTATGTCATGTACTGTAGTCATGAGTACTACTATGTCATGTACTGTAGTCATGAGTACTACTATGTCATGTCCTGTAGTCCTGAGTACTACTATGTCATGTACTATGTAATATTTTCAGATAATAAAAATATCAATGTAATCATTGTAGTATTGACTCTGTACGCTCTTGGACTTTGTATCATTACAGTGTATATTTGTATAGCTCCACCATTTGTTTACATTGACGAGCGCTAGCTTGCTGTTAGCGGTTGGCTATTGTATTCTACGGTGTGTAGTGAAGCATGTTTAGCTATTCATCGTCCTCCACTGATAAGAAACTTACCTTATTTGTCGCCATGGCAGCCAGTATTAGTGATTTAGAAGTAGCTAAAAACACTGTGGATGGATGTTAGCCGCAAGCTAGTTAGCCATTTTGAAAACACCTGTTCCAGCGCGGCCCTTCAGTGTGACAAGTTTGTCTTTAGTTTTCAAGTCAAAACACGTCCACTCTCCCTCTCCTGTCTCCACATTGTGTCTGCTTGTACGTACACCGTGCGTGTGTGCTGCCTAAAATGCTTGCTGCTCGTTTTACCAGCAAATAGCGACTTTGTGAATGAATGTGACAATGTTCATCAGTCCAGGAGGTGCGGGTTTTAAAATACTCCCGTTGGTTTCCATTTGTATTCTGTTAGAAGATGAAATGAATGAACAAATCAACATCTAATGTTCCTCAACTGATGTACGAACATCATGTTCTCTACCTCTTCATGAAGTAGGAAGGTGTGGACTCCACATAGCTCCGCCCCCTCTCACTGCAGGGACTGTAAAGGAGAGCTTTTGCGACATCCAGTGGACACATTTGGAACAGCAGTTTCTTTCATTCAAACCTTCCAGCTCCTTTTTATGCTTAGCAAACTGCTCTGGCAGGCGGGGGTCACACCTGTTTGGTCTATGTTGTTGTTTGTGTGCAGGTAGAACAGGCGGGGGTCACACCTGTTTGGTCTATGTTGTTGTTTGTGTGCAGGTAGAACAGGCGGGGTCACACCTGTTTGGTCTATGTTGTTGTTTGTGTGCAGGTAGAACAGGCGGGGTCACACCTGTTTGGTCTATGTTGTTGTTTGTGTGCAGGTAGAACAGGCGGGGTCACACCTGTTTGGTCTATGTTGTTGTTTGTGTGCAGGTAGAACAGGCGGGGTCACACCTGTTTGGTCTATGTTGTTGTTTGTGTGCAGGTAGAACAGGCGGGGTCACACCTGTTTGGTCTATGTTGTTGTTTGTGTGCAGGTAGAACAGGCGGGGTCACACCTGTTTGGTCTATGTTGTTGTTTGTGTGCAGGTAGAACAGGCGGGGTCACACCTGTTTGGTCTATGTTGTTGTTTGTGTGCAGGTAGAACAGGCGGAGTCACACCTGTTTGGTCTATGTTGTTGTTTGTGTGCAGGTAGAACAGGCGGGGTCACACCTGTTTGGTCTATGTTGTTGTTTGTGTGCAGGTAGAACAGGCGGGGTCACACCTGTTTGGTCTATGTTGTTGTTTGTGTGCAGGTAGAACAGGCGGGGTCACACCTGTTTGGTCTATGTTGTTGTTTGTGTGCAGGTAGAACAGGCGGGGTCACACCTGTTTGGTCTATGTTGTTGTTTGTGTGCAGGTAGAACAGGCGGAGTCACACCTGTTTGGTCTATGTTGTTGTTTGTGTGCAGGTAGAACAGGCGGGGTCACACCTGTTTGGTCTATGTTGTTGTTTGTGTGCAGGTAGAACAGGCGGGGTCACACCTGTTTGGTCTATGTTGTTGTTTGTGTGCAGGTAGAACAGGCGGGGTCACACCTGTTTGGTCTATGTTGTTGTTTGTGTGCAGGTAGAACAGGCAGGGTCACACCTGTTTGGTCTATGTTGTTGTTTGTGTGCAGGTAGAACAGGCGGGGTCACACCTGTTTGGTATATGTTGTTGTTTGTGTGCAGGTAGAACAGGCGGGGTCACACCTGTTTGGTCTATGTTGTTGTTTGTGTGCAGGTAGAACAGGCGGGGTCACACCTGTTTGGTATATGTTGTTGTTTGTGTGCAGGTAGAACAGGCAGGGTCACACCTGTTTGGTCTAAGTTGTTGTTGTTATTTGTGTGCAGGTAGAACAGGTCAGTTCCTGCGCTGGATCTGCTACACCTGTGTCACCTTCCTCGCCCTGCAGTGCTTCATGCAGATCCCCTTCGCCTACATCAGTCCTCTGGGTGAAACGGCATTCGTTCATTCATTCAATCATTGATTAATTCATTCATTTATCCAATCTATCCATCCATTCATTAATTTGTTCCATCTTTCATTGTACAATCACATGTTAATTTTGCTGTGCTTTACCTGCTGCTTCCTTTCACCAGTCAGTGGCCACTGGGAGGACTTCCTCTACCATGTGGGCATCATCAGGTACTTCCTCTTCCTAGCTTTAAAAACAACTTTAACTCTGTAAAAATGTCAAAGGTATATATGTTAGCATTACAAACATATTTAACCGTGTACAAGTGTCAAAGGTACATATGTTAGCTTTACAATCCAATCCACTTTATTTATATAGCACATTTAAACAACAAGAACGTCTCCAAAGTGCTGCACAGCCATGTTAAAAACAATATTAAAAAACAGTATTATGCTCCACCACTGACTGAATAAAAAGAAAAAAATAAATAAATATAAAAACAATATAAAAATAAATATGATTAAAACAATTTATTTTACAAACATATTTAACTCTGTAAAAATGTCAAAGCTACATATGTTAGCATTACAGACATATTTAACTCTGTACAAGTGTCAAAAGTACATCTGCTAACTTTACAAACAACATATTTAAGTCTGTATAAATGTCAAAAGTACATCTTCGAGCTTTACAACCATCTTTAACTCTGTACAAGTGTCAAAAGTACATCTGTTAGCTTTAGAAACAAATGCAACTCTGTAAAATGTCAAAAGTACATATGTTAGTGTGGAGGGGGCGTGGCGTGCGTACCTGCCGCGGAATGGGGTGTGCAAGGACTGGCCCTAAAGACAACGACAGGTGAGTGGATGGCCCAGGTGGGCCTTGTTATTTAATCACCTGTCGCCTTTGTTAGCAGACGAGACACGTTTTTGGAGTTGGTGTGGGAGCCAGAGAGAGAGAAAGACACACAAACCGAGACACATTGCACTGAAAAGACCAAAAATATATTGCTGGAAAGCAATCCTTGGATGAAAATAAAAGATTGTTATCTCAGACTGCCGGGCTCTCAAGAAGAATCTTTGTGTCAGGAGAACCCACAGAAGGGCAACCTCGACATTTTGGCGCCCAACGAGCCTGAGCAAAGATGACAGCGTCCGACCCCCTGGCAGCATTGGCGCGGGTGCTCACGGAGGTGACGCCGGCCACCAATCAACAGCTGGAGGCGGTCCAACAGCAGGTGGCCCAGCAAAGCCTAGTCCTGCAGGCGATGGCGGACCGGGGATGAGCGGCGGACCTGATGCGGGTGGTGCTGGACCGGAACGGCTGCACCGCCAAAGACAACCGACGCCTGGGGCCGGAGGACCAACCGTTCGTGTTAGGACTGCAGCTCCGGGACGCGGCGACGCACTGGCTGCAGCCGGGTGAGGGCAAGGTCCAGGCGATGGAGCAGCTGGTCCTGGAGCAGTTCCTGGAGGCCTTCCCGGCACCGACATTGGCCTGGGTGCGGTACCACCGCCCACGAGACCTGGCCGCTGCAATGATGTTGGCGGAAGACCACCTGGTTTTGCAATGCGGGGCACGGAAGAAGGAGAGGACCGCGGAGGGGGCCAAGCGCCCAGCACCGGCACTGCGCAGGACGAGCGCGCAGTGAGAAGAGGCGGCGCTGCTGGTCCCACGGCGTCGCACAACTGACTCTTTTTCTTTTTGTGTCTCTGCTATGCAGGTCTCTACCTTGCAGGTCCCGGCTGCTGCAGATACAGTGCTTCCCGCGCAGACGGCCCCTCAGACGCCTGGGCGGGCGTGCTGGAGGCGTGGGCAGCCCGGTTACGTGTGTCAGGCTCCTCCACGCGTGGAGGCGAGGCAGGTAATCCGGGTTGCCGGCCGTCTGGTGCCCTCCCCCGGCCTGGGTGAGACGTGCTGTATGCTGGTAAGGATACAAGGGAGTACACGCCGGTCGATGGTGTATTCGGGATGCGAGCAGTCCATGATCCACCAGAACCTGGTTTGACCCGGGGCTTTGAGGCAGGCAGCACGGCTGAAAATTAGATGTGTTTATGGGGATGTGCACAAATACCCTGTGGTGCCGGTGGAAATTCAATACAGCGGACAAAAGCATAGTGTCAAGTTTGCTATAAGTGCGCACCTTACGCACCCCTTAATCCTGGGTACCAATTGGGCGGGGTTTAACAATTTAGTGACGCAGTGTGTAGGTGTGAGTTCACAACCAGGGGGAAAGGGGAATATCGGTGCAGTTCTCAGCTTCAACGCTGGGAGGCCCCCCACGGAGGATTTCCCCCTCGAGCAGTCTCGGGATGACACCCTGCGCACGGCCTTGGACCAGGTGATTTCTATTGATGGTCAGCTGGTGCGCCCGGGAACAGCGCGGGTATCCCTCACTTTTCAGTCATTGAAGATAGATTATACAGAGTGAGTCGTGACACTCAAATAGGAGAGGAGATCACCCAGTTGTTGGTGCCGAAACGCCGTTGGGAAATGGTTTTCCAGGCGGCGCACTTTCACCTCATGGCCGGCCACATGGGGTATGATAAGACACTCCACCGGGCAATGGTCCGTTTCTATTGGCCAGGCATCTGGACAGACGGGCTCCGCTGGTGCGCGGCCTGCCCGGACTGTCAGCTGGTCAATCCAGCGGCCACCCCTGGGGCGCCTTTGCGCCCATTACCACTCATGGAGGTCCCGTTTGAGTAGATTGGCATAGACCACGTCGGACCATTTCACCCGAGCACACGGGGATAGAGTTTTGCGTAGTTCTGGTGGATTACGCAACTCGTTATCCCGAAGCAGTGTCGCTGCGCTCTATCTCTGCAAAGAGTGTAGTGCAATCACTGTTTCAGGTCATCTCCCAAGTCGGAATCCTGAAAGAGATTGAGACTGACCAGGTCACGTCCTTTATGTCACGCACGATAAAGGCGCTATAAGGATTATTTGGGATCAAATCCATTCGGACCAGCGTCTACCACCCTCAGACCGACGGGTCGGAGGAGCGGCTGAATAGGACGTTGAAATCCATGATCTGTAAGTTCTTGCACGAGGACAAACCAAATTGGCATAAATAGTTGGATCCCCTGCTGTTTGCAATGCGGGTGGTTCCCCAGGCCTCCACAGGGGTTTTCCCCCTTTGAATTGTCATACGGTATGAAGCCGTGTTGAGTTTTGGACGTCATTAAAGAAAGCTGGGAGAAAGGTCCAAGCCCCAGCAAAAATGAAATACAATACGTTTTGTACCTGAGAGCAAAACTCCACACGGTGGGGCACTTGTCACACCAGGAACGTCAGCTCCGCTTGTATTACGGAGACGCAGCTACGGAAATTTTCATCGGGAGAGAAAGTGCTTGTTTCGCTCCCGACATCCAGCTCTAAATTACTCCACTCCGGAAGGATTGTACCAATTTGTGACACCTCAGTTCGGCTTGTTCGGTGCGGCCGCCACGTTCTAGCGCCTCATGGACCGGGTGCTGCGCCCTCACTGCATACGCGGCCGCCTATTAGGATGACGTAATCATCCAGAGTGACGGCTTGGAAGAACACATGCAGCGGGTGGGGTCAGTGCTCAAGTCCCTGAGGCTGGCGTAGCTCAGTATTTGGGGTACCACTTGCAGCCTGCCCAACCCCGAAGAAAAAAAAAGCGGTGAGGCAGTTTTTGGACTGATGAGACACGTTATTGGAGTTGGCATGGGAACCAGAGAGAGAGAAAGACACACAAGCCGAGACACACTGGACTGAAGAGACCGAAAATATATTGCTGGAAAGCAATCCCTGGATGAAAATAAAATATTGTTTTCTCAGACTGCTGTGCTCTCAAGAAGAATCTTTGTGTCAGGAGAACCCACAGGAGGGCAACCTCCACAGTTAGCTTGACAAACAACGTACTTAACTCTGTAAACGTGTAAAAAGTATATCTGTTAGCTTTACAAACTTCATCTCTGTAAAAGTGTCAAAAGTACGTATCTTAGCTTTACAAACAACCTATTAATTCTGTACAAGTGTCAAAAGTACATTTTTAAGATTTACAAACATCTTCAACTCTGTACAAGTGTCAAAAGTACATCTGCTGGGTTTTTTGTGAGGTTGATGAATTGTTGATAAAAAGAGGAAGATACAACCATCCCATCAGTCTTTATCCAAGTGTTGTTGTTCTCTTTGATTGACAGCTTTGACTGGACTTCAGTCTTGGCTTTGGCAGCATGTGTAAAGTGTGTGTGTTTCAGACTGAGCTCCGTAGACCCAGGGAATATTGTGCGCCTCCTTGCCCCGGATGTTGGCCTGCTCACGTCCACCATCTTCATGGTGAGAGTGAGTAAGAAGCTGCTACGTGCCGCGCCTCAAGTTAACCTCCACGAGAATGGGATCCCACCGTCTGACCCCGAGGTAAGGCCAGCACCAGACGGCCATGGAGACGTGTTGACATCCGTCTGCTTGCGGGGTACCCCGACAGGAGCCGGACACATCCGACACCGAGTCCGAGGCGGACAGCGAGAGTTCCGGCAGCTCGGACCTGAGCACGGTGCCGCTGACGAGCAGTCCGCCTCAGTTTGTTGAGAAGCTGCTGATGTTTGCAGTGGGACTCAGGCTGCTGTTGTCCACCATCATGAACACGGCCGGGAAGGTGGTGGTCACCTTGCTGCTGGGCCTGGCAGGTACTCTGCTGGATTATACTTACATGTATACACACACACACACACACACACACATATATATATATATATACAGACCCCGTTTCCATATGAGTTGGGAAATGGTGTTAGATGTAAATATAAACAGAATACAATGATTTGCAAATCCTTTTCAAGCCATATTCAGTTGAATATGCTACAAAGACAACATATTTCATGTTCAAACTCATAAAAATGTTGTTGTTGTTGCAAATAATCATTAACTTTACAATTTGATGCCAGCAACATGTGACAAAGAAGTTGGGAAAGGTGGCAATAAATACTGATAAAGTAGAGAAATTCTCATCAAACACTTATATGGAACATCCCACAGGTGTGCAGGCTAATTGGGAACAGGTGGGTGCCATGATTGGCTATAAAAACAGCTTCCCAAAAAATGCTAAGTAATTCACAAACAAGGATGGGGCGAGGGTCACCACTTTGTAAGCAAATTGTGGAACAGTTTTAGAACAACATTTCTCAACGAGCTATTGCAAGGAATTTACATCTACGATCCGTAAAATCATCAAAAGGTTCACAGAATCTGGAGACCTATTTAAATCTCTAATTTAAATAGGTCAATAATTCATAACATATTTTGATTCATTTTTATTTTCTGAGAAATGACAAGTTCAAAAAGGAAATACACTAAAGGTCTTGGGGACCCAAAAGGGTCTTACTCATAAAAATGTTCTTGATAAATTATATTTGGGTCTTTACTTTCAATGCTTGAATCTCTACATCTACTTCACATCGTTTCATTGATTATGTTTTTTTGTTTGAATGATTTTCCAAGCCATTTTAAAAAGAAGAATAATGAGTGTAATTACATTCCAACATGTTCTCCATGCAGTCTGCATGTGTTCACTTTTATTACACTTCCACTTGTCTACACTTTTATTACACTTCCACTTGTGTCCACTTTTATTACACTTCCACTTGTGTCCACTTTTATTACACTTCCACTTGTGTACACTTTTATTACACTTCCACTTGTCTACACTTTTATTACACTTCCACTTGTGTCCACTTTTATTACACTTCCACTTGTGTACACTTTTATTACACTTCCACTTGTGTACACTTTTATTACACTTCCACTTGTGTCCACTTTTATTACACTTCCACTTGTGTCCACTTTTATTACACTTCCACTTGTGTACACTTTTATTACACTTCCACTTGTGTACGCTTTTATTACACTTCCACTTGTGTACACTTTTATTACACTTCCACTTGTGTCCACTTTTATTACACTCCCACTTGTGTACACTTTTATTACACTTCCACTTGTGTACACTTTTATTACACTTCCACTTGTGTCCACTTTTATTACACTCCCACTTGTGTACACTTTTATTACACTTCCACTTGTGTACACTTTTATTACACTTCCACTTGTGTCCACTTTTATTACACTTCCACTTGTGTCCACTTTTATTACACTTCCACTTGTGTACACTTTTATTACACTTCCACTTGTCTACACTTTTATTACACTTCCACTTGTGTCCACTTTTATTACACTTCCACTTGTGTACACTTTTATTACACTTCCACTTGTGTACACTTTTATTACACTTCCACTTGTGTCCACTTTTATTACACTTCCACTTGTGTCCACTTTTATTACACTTCCACTTGTGTACACTTTTATTACACTTCCACTTGTGTACGCTTTTATTACACTTCCACTTGTGTACACTTTTATTACACTTCCACTTGTGTCCACTTTTATTACACTCCCACTTGTGTACACTTTTATTACACTTCCACTTGTGTACACTTTTATTACACTTCCACTTGTGTCCACTTTTATTACACTCCCACTTGTGTACACTTTTATTACACTTCCACTTGTGTACACTTTTATTACACTTCCACTTGTGTACACTTTTATTACACTTCCACTTGTGTACACTTTTATTACACTTCCACTTGTGTACACTTTTATTACACTTCCACTTGTGTCCACTTTTATTACACTTCCACTTGTGTCCACTTTTATTACACTTCCACTTGTGTACACTTTTATTACACTTCCACTTGTGTCCACTTTTATTACACTCCCACTTGTGTACACTTTTATTACACTTCCACTTGTGTACACTTTTATTACACTTCCACTTGTGTACACTTTTATTACACTTCCACTTGTGTACACTTTTATTACACTTCCACTTGTGTACACTTTTATTACACTTCCACTTGTGTCCACTTTTATTACACTTCCACTTGTGTACACTTTTATTACACTTCCACTTGTGTACACTTTTATTACACTCCCACTTGTGTACACTTTTATTACACTTCCACTTGTGTACACTTTTATTACACTTCCACTTGTGTCCACTTTTATTACACTTCCACTTGTGTACACTTTTATTACACTTCCATATGTGTACACTTTTATTACACTTCCACTTGTGTACACTTTTATTACACTTCCACTTCTTTTCTTCTACTAGCATTCTACAAAGTGTTAGAAATGAGTTGTGGACACACCTGCATTACACACAATATTGTCTTTCCAAAGACTTGTTGCTGTACTCCACCTCTACTCTTTACTTCTACCTCTATACTGCTACGCTCTACCTCTACCTGTACCTATACGTCTACTCTCTACTTGTACCTATATCTCTACTCCCTACCTCTACCGATACTTCTACCTGTACCTCTGCCTCTACCTGTACTCTCTACCGATACCTCTACCTGTACCTATACCTCTGCCTCTGCCTCTATCTGTACCTATACCTCTACTTGTACCTATAACTCTACCTGTACTCTCTACCTGTACCTACATGT